>NW_008344488.1:2301730-2310761 GCF_000622305.1 Nannospalax galili | reverse complement strand
GGAGACCATCAGGGCTGTTCGCGTGAGATTTTAGATTGAGAATCTGTGGGTTCTGGTCGGCTTGGGCTGAAGAATCAGCTGTGATTAAGAAGAGACCAGAACCTGAAGCAAAACCTTTGCTTTACTGGGACAATTAATGCTGGTTAGCTGGGGCTGAAAAATCAGCTGTAAGTAACAAGAGACCAGCATCACTGTGGTGGAATCTTCTGGGAGGCATTTCCTCAGGGTCAGCATACAGAGGGGACCCGCACCTCTATTTCAAGCTGGAAGCAGGACTTGGTAATGTGTAAGAGTCTCCTGCATGGTTCTGGTGTTGAAAGCGTGAAGGGGTCACAGAGAGCAGCTGAGGCTTGGCACTCTGAGAGGCCAGGAAAGGCCATAGGTGAAAGTGCAGCTTCAGTTGCAGTTAAGACCCCAGGATTGAAGGGGTCATGGAGAGAAACTGAGGCTTTGCACCCCAAGAGGCAAGAAGAGGCCATTGGTGAAGGTGTAGCCTCAGTTTCAGTGGTGACCCCAGCTTTTTGGAGATGCTGGGACCACGGGACGACCACCAAGGACAGCGGCAGGTGTGGAATGGAGGTGGCCTGGGTCTGCGAGATGAGCTGAGTGTGCTGTGGACTGCAGAGTCAGAGCAGTGGAGCTGCCAGAACCCTTTGGAGCCAGAAGATCGTGAGTGAATCCCAGATGTCCATCCTTGAGCTACTTTGCTGGACTTTGGTTTTGCTTAGGTGTGCCCGATTCCTCCCTTTGAAATAAGACAGTACTTGTTTTGGATTTTACAGAAGCCCACCCACAGTTGAGACTTTTAAAAGAGACTATGGACTTTTAAGTGTTGGATTTTTTTTTTAAGGACTGTGGGGTTTTTAAGGTTGTACTGTCTTATGTTGCGATATTAATGTTAACATCATTGCTTGGGGACAAGAATTGGAAAGCTTATGGTTTAATAGTGATGTGTTTGTGTGTCAAGTTGACAAGGGGTCAATTGTGCTGGATAGCTTTAGTGTCAACTTGACACACCTGGGTTGAGGGAGCCTCAGTCGGGAAATTGCCTCTATTGGACTGGCCTGTGGCCATGTCTGAGGGGCATCTTCTTGATGAGTGATGTGGGAGGGCCCAGCCCACTGTGGGTGGTGCCACCCCTGGGCAGGTGGGCCTGTGTTGCATAAGAAAGGCTGAGGAGGAGCCGAGGGAGCAAGCCTGTAAGCAGCGTTCCTCCATGGCCTGTGCTCCAGCTCCTGCCTCCAGGTTCCTGCCCTGAGTTCCTACCTTGGGCTCCCTGATGAACTGCGACCTGGGAGTTGTAAGACAAATAAACCCTTTCCTCCCCAAGTTGGTACTGGTCAGAGTGTTTTGTCACAGCAATGAAGAACAAACTAAGACAGTATAGATACAGATAAACTGTATAAGGAAAAGATGCCAAAATAACACCAGTGATTATAGCTAGGTCACCAGCAATTTTGACTTTTATATTTTTCTTATCTGACTTTATATACTGCTATTAAAAATGAATTTAAAAGGCTCCTCCAAGTATGTGTGCATATTTGAAATTGTTTTGAATGATTGGATCATCCCATGTATTGCTATTTAATCTTTTTCAGCTTGAGACTTCACCATCCATATCATTTCATGTCAATAAACACATCTTGAGGCTGGAGAAATGTCTCAGAGGTTATGAGCTCATCCTGTTCTTGCAGAGGACCTAAGTTCAATACCCAGCATGCACTCCAGCTCCAGGGGATCAGGTGCCCTCTTCTGGCATCTGTGGGCACCAACACATATGTGGGACACACAAGTGCACATAAATAATAAATAAAAATAAATCTTTGAAAAATAAACACAACTCAGATCAATGGTGACAGCATGAACAAGTCCTATGCAAGCTCAAACCAGACAAAATCCTAGCCTGGACATGGGGAAGTGGGTAAGAAATCCCAACCCAACCAGAGGGACTTTGGGCAATTGATGACTGCTGGGAGGGGGAAAGACAGTATCTTACAGGATGTCTTGGTGGACCCTGTGGATGGCTGGGATGGCTGACTGGTAGAATGTGATGGAATGCTGGATGGGTGAACGAAGGGATGGATCGTCACAGTGAATAGATGGATAAAGCTGAAACTAATATTTAACTATAGTAAGACTCATAAGCCTGTTTGGGGATAGAGGAGTGACTGACATGATTCTCTTCCTTTCTATGAAGGGTAGAGTTATCCTGGCTTTTTATGTAAGTCTCATTAACAGCTGCCAGGACAGATGCGAGGCTGTGGCAGTGATTCTTCTTCCTGAGTGACAGGAAGCTGAAATGAGAAGAGAGGGTTAATGTCCTTATTTTACAGATTAAATGAGCTCTCTGCAAATAATGTATATCCAAGCTATTAGGAACCTAACATAACCTCACACAGTGAAAGCAAAATTGTAGACCATAAAAATGAACAAAAGAAGAGAACGAATGGGCTCATTAAAGCCATTCTGTGGAACGGGACAGGTCACCCACTGTGGCTATGGCCCAGGCTAAATTATAGTGTGTGATACCATTTGCCCCACATTCTTCCTGACACTCCTGAAAGCTTTTTATTCCAACTTATTTTAGGCATGCCAAAAGGTGTGTTTCTAATTCTAGCCTTCTCACGTTCTTTTTATAGTACTTGAATCTTGGCAAATATCAGTAATATGAGTGTGTCCTCTTTTTCTGTATTTTATCAGCAACAAGTTTAGGTACCTGTTTCCTGCTTCTCCAAGTTCATCAGCTGCTGTTTCTGGTGCCAGCTGCACCTGTGTGGTTTGCAGAGCATACAGCTCCCTGCTGTACTGTCTGCCAGGCCATTAGCAATGCCAGTGGACAGATGGCACACTGGGGTGTTTTCAGATGTCATTTTAATAGCAGTGAAAAGATCTACTACATACCTCCTGATGTTTGTCACAGAGCTGGGGCCACAGGTTCAGTCAGAAAATGCTCATGAGCAACAGGAAGATCTTCATCTATGAGGAGGATGGTTTTCTGGAGTTGTTTATCCATCAAAGGACATTCTCTTGAGGAGGGGCCTGAAGGGGCATGGCAGATGCTGCCAACACCTGCCCACATCCCACTGTCTTCGTTGCCAACAGCCAGCACCTTATTTCTTGTTCTGAGAACCTTTTATTGCTCTAGGGCTCCACTGCCACCTGTACATCTGGCCAAAGTGCCAGGAAATGGAAGCCCTGGGAGCAGCCCCACCAGTGATTGACAGGAGTTGGTGTCTACATACTGCAGCTCCCAATTCCTCAGAACAATGCTGAGGGGTAGTATGCTCTTCAGCTTCTGGTCTGTCCTGGGTCTCACTTTCCCATCTCCCCAGCATCCTCTGGGTTCATCTCTGGAATAATTAGATCTGGAATCTGTATAATTCAGAGGAATCCTAAAGACATGTGTCTGACTCTAGCAGTGGGACATTGTTGGAGAGCTGGGAGTCCTCTGAGGGAAAGGATGCATCGCCCTATGGCCTGCACTATCTGCACAGACTGGGGCCAGCTGGATGGTGAGTAATAAGAAACCCCAGACAGCCATGTTCAGAACATGTAAATGGGCAGAGATCAGTGGAGTGGCAGGACAGTGGTCCAACAGCAGGGCGTGTTCCACTGTCTCATCTGGTGTGCATCCTCCCCACCAGGCCCTCCTCCCTTGTAGGAGTTGGAGGTGAAGAATGGTGGGGACAGCAGGGCTCCTCACTCCTTTTGTGTTGTTGCTGCTTTATTTTGGTTTAGTTTTTTTTTTGAGACAGGGTCTCCCTATAGCACCAGCTGGCCCGGAGCTTACTATGTAGATCAGGCTGGGCTTGATCTCATGGGATCTGCCTGCCTCTGCCTCCTGAGTGGTGGAATTAAAGGTGTGCACCACCATGCCCAGCCTACCTACTCCTTTTAAACTCAGCTTGCTTTTGTTTTCTCCAAAGTAATTTTTATAAAGGAAGGCCTGCTAAGAGTTAACTCTTAATTTTTATTTGGGGATTTATTTGTCTTCTACTTCTGAATGATAATTTAGCCAGATTTTAAAATTTTTGTTTTGTATTTACTGTGTGTGTGTGAGAGAGAGAGACATGTCTGTCTGTCTGTCTGTCTGTCTCTCTCTCTCTCTCTGTGTGTGTGTGAGAGAGAGAGAGAGACATGTCTGTCTGTCTGTGTGATCAGACATGTCTGTGTGTGTGTGTGCGTGTGTGTGTGTGTTTATGTGTCTGTGTGTTTATATACTCATGTCATGGCGTGCATATGAAGGTCAGAGGACAACTTGTCACCATGTGGATCCCAGGGATCAAACTTAGGACATCAGGCCTGGCAGCAAGCACCTTTTTCAACTGAGCCATCTCACCAACTCCTTAGCTTGGTTTTGATTCCTAGCCTGGCATTATTTTATTTCAGTTTGTGTTGTCTTCTGACTCCTGTTTTTATACTGAAAACACTGCTGTTAATCTAGCTGTCCTCTCTGTACATACGTGCTCTCTCTCTCTCCCTCTCCCTCTCCCTCTCTCTCATCCAGATAGTTATTCCCTTTTCACATCTCTGGTAGTTGCAGTTTCCTTTTTTTGTATCTGGATATGCCATTATTTTTATTTCAGGAGTCTCTGCTACTTGAATCTAAGGAATCAAATATTCTATTAATTCTAAAAACAGCTCACCTATTTTCTTTTTGAGGATTGGTACTGTCTTTTTCTACTCTCCTGAAATTCCTGTTAGGAATATGATGGTCTTCTTATTCTATCTTCCCTGTCTCTTAAGCTATACTTACTATTATTACTCTCCCTTGGCTCTCTCTTCTAGTTTACAAACTCTCTGTTTAGCTGTGTCTAAACAACTGCTTAACCTCACCCACTAAGTGGTTTAAATGTTCCTGTTTTTCATTTCTAAAAGTTCTGTTTTATTCTCCAAGTCTATCTAGTCATTTATTCTCATTAGTTATTCTTTTATGGGTTTTACTTTTAGAAAGATGACTTCTTTTCATCTGAGTATTTTATTCTCTGTAAACTACATTTAACATGGATGCTTACTTTCACTCAGGATGGGATGTTTCCTTTGGTGTTTGGTAATGTTTTTGTAAGTTTATGTTCCACAGGTACAGTCTTGTGTTCCGTCTTGTTTTCTGTAGGAATCCCAGACAACTTGGATCACAGAAGTGTCCTGCACAACCACTTCAGTTTTGTTGTTGCCAGATGCCTGGAGACAGTCAAGGGAATGGAACATCCCCTGATCCTTTTCCATCAGCTGAGCCTTGGCGCCTTCTTCTGTGCCTTCATATTGCCTCATATTCATGTTTAGGGCACCTCAAATCACACTCAGTTTTGAAGCTTATGTATCTTCTTTCCTTGATCAATGTGATTTCTCAGGTGTAGCTCAGAGTTCATGAACCCAGAGAAATCCATCCTCTGACTTCAGCTTCTTTAGGTGTCTTCTTTCATCTTTACCTCATAGGATTTGGGGACATGCCTAGACGCTCAGAAATATAATTGACTAAAGGCCCTCATCAGTTGGGCGGTGGCAGCACAGGTAAATGACGGTGCTTTTCCGTTGTACCCTAGAGCTGGGTGGGACTGTCTTTCTCTGTGCTCTACGAGTCAGAAATGGCCCAGTGGAAAAGTTCTATCACATAGCAACAATTTCAAACTTTTCTGGAGCCAGAATAAGACTGTGTCTGAGGCCAATTTACTTGGGCACACCTTGGACTTTCCATCCTTCAAAATCATGTGAAAAGAAGAAAGCAGTGTGAAGTTCAAATGCCTTCTGCCTGCTTACGCTTCATTTTCCTAACACTCTCTGATGGAAGTGACCAACAGCACAGACATACTTACACATTCCTGCAGACAAGCTAGCAGCGCACAATAGCAAGTTTGAATTAAATTTTGACTTCCTGGATCTCTAATTAAAATCAAGTCATATCTAGGTGTGGTGGTACACACCTGAAATCTCAGCACACACAGGAGGTGGAGGAAAGAGGATCAGGAGTTTAAGGTCATCTTCAGCTACATAGGCCAGCCTGGACTACAAGAGGCCCTGTCTCAAACAACGACAAAAGTAGAGCTACATTTGATGCTCAGCATTCCAAATGTAAAATATAAGCTACCTTAAAAACTAGATTTTTTTTCTCTTTAAGGCCACTTTTGTTTTTTTCTTTTTTGCTTGAGCATTTCTTGGTGCAAAGAGAAAACTGGTATTAATTTTGTGATTTCAAATAGCTATCCTCCTCTGCCCTCTAGTGGGTTTCTGGTGAACGATAAGAACTCGCTCATTGATTCAAAGACAATTTTCCTCATTTCTTTCTTATTTTTCTCTTTGTTTTACTGCCATTTGTGGCAGAAAACTTTCTTAACTTTGCACAGCCTGTGCCAAAGTGAAATGAATTCCAAGAGTATTTTTCTAGAAGGTAGTCAGAAGTCCCATATGAAAGATTTGGGATGAATTCAGGATTTGATCACATAGGATTTAGGCAGTAAGCCCTTCCCAGTCCCCTTCTCTAAGGCCATTCTCCTTGGGATAAACACCTTCTGAGATAGCTGGTCAACACCTTAGGACCCTTCTCCATCTCCCACCTCCACAGGCCAGTTGGACTACCTAGAAGCTCACCAGTGACACCTGAACCTGCCTTTTTCAATCTCCCAGTGGGTCTCCTACACAGGCCATGAGCAGTCCTTCCCTCCTGCACCTCCACCCCTCCACCTGCTGGTGATATTTGAACACACACTACTGGATGGAGGCTCAGAGGGGCCCATCCTAGTTGTAAGCACAGCATTATTCCCACTGTGTGCTGATCCTATCAGCACTGTTTTCTTCCCTGTGAATCACAGACTAAGCAAGTATGTCTGCTTTTGTGCCACTTGTCTACATCTGTCTCTTTATAAAACACAAAATTGCCACTTCCAATCCTGGGTTGCCCTCCTGTCCACCACTGCTAAGCTAGCTTCTCTCACTCTTCCCTGTACCAGTAGTGTGGTTCCTACAGCCACATAGAATTATAGGAACTTTATTTTCAGGCCTCTATTTCCAGCAGAGTGGATCACATTCTGGTCCATAAGGAAAAAGTCCATCCTGTAGAACTTCAACCATGAGGAAGGTACTTCCTGGTAGCAAAGAATCATGGGACAGCTGTGGCTGTCTTGGGCAAACCTCTGACTCTCTGGCCATCCCAGCTCACTACCTGTGATGCCGAATTCACCACACTGGACTGCTGTGGGGTCCAGCCACATGGGGAGTGTTCTCCAAAGACATCATGGCCTAGATTGATAGCTTAAACAATGAAACACATCTCCAGTCCTGGAGTTCATTGGGTTTTCTCTGTGTCTTGTCTCCGTATCTCAGTGTCCCCTTTAATAAGGATATCTTTTGTACTAGACTAGGGCCCACCATATTAATCTCATTGTAACTTGACTACCTCTTTAAAGACTATATTTCCAAATAAGGTTACATTCTGAGGGAGTAGAGGTTGGGACTTCTGTTTGTCCTTTAAGTAGGACACAGTTCAGTCCCTACCAATCTCTCCTGCCAGTTTCACAGGAAATTCAACCTTGGCTGCTGTCAGTGCCCTTCTGCCCCAACTTACCCAAATCCTTCAGCCCAGAATCAAGTAACTGATGCTTTGGGGCAATCCAAAGCACAGGGAAGGCCCTCTTTTCTCTTTTCTGGTTGTTACTGGATACCAAGGCTTGCCTATTTCTTCAATTCAACGACCACCCTATTCACACGTCACTTAACAGCCCAGTTTCATTGTCAGCAACTCCAGGGTACACATACCAGAAATGCAGCACCCATGAAGGATCCTTTCTGTGTGTCTACCCCACCTGGACCTGGGGTCAGACATTCTTGACCCAAATACTCTCCTTTTCTCTCTGTTGAAGTCTCTAAAGACATCTCTCAAGGAACCCCAACAGGCAGAAGGAGTCACTAACATTAAAAAGAGTAATCTTCAAATCTTCCCTAAGGGGAAGTCACTCAGAGCACAGGTAGTTCCATGAAAAGGAAGGAAAGGAAAATGTAAGATGACCAATAAAGCCTGTGTGGCTAGGGGTTATCCTGCCTGAAGTTTATCATAACTGAGAAGAAGCCAGGGCAGGTCACTGACAGGAGAAGCCACCTTGAGGGACCTGCAGTGCTGAATGCAGCCTCCCTCTTCTCTTCCATAGCCAGCTTCAAGAATCTTGCCCTCCTCAGCATGTGCTCCAGGGCCCTACAAAGGCTCCACAGTCATTCCTGAGGAAGAAAGAAGAAAGATGTGACTTGTGCTCTGACGCCAACAGGCACAGAGGAGTTGGCCAGGTGGATTAGTGCTTCCCTGCCCTCTAGTGGACTTGACTTGTGATGGAAGACCTAGAGGTGCTGCGTCCCTCCTCTCCCCTCTCCTACCCTCCCTCTTTTCCACCTTCTCTCCCTCTCTCCTCCTCTTCCTCCTCCTCCTCCTTCCTCCGCCCCCACCCCAGGTGCATTTGCCTCTCACCATTAAGGAAAGTTCAAAATGCGTGATTCCACTTACATGAAATACGTCAGCTCTCAAATTTATACAAATAGAAAGTATAACCATGGCTGCCATAGTTTAGGGAGGGGTAATGAAACTATGTAACAGGCACAGTGCATTTTGTTTGGAAACATGAAATCGTTCTGGAGAGAAATGGTAACAAGGATTACAAAAAAGAAAAATGTGACTATGCCTAATGCCACTAAACTTTCCACTTAAAATGCTTAGGATCATTGTGTTTTTAGAATATTTTTTAATATTTTATTTCTTTTTTTGTCTTTTTTCCAATTTCAGTATATTTTTTGCAATAACAATTTCCAGAGCTAAGATGTATCTCTTTCAAAATTGGCTGTAAATTTTTATGTTTACAGTTGAATTAATACAGCTATACAACATTGTACTCTGTATAAACCCTATAAGAAATAAAATTAAGTGAGGTTTTAAACTTTTAAAAAGATCTCCATTTCATTACCAAAATACACAGTTTCATACAGAAAAATTCATTTTTAATACAATGACATTGAGACGTTTTCACATACATTTCTAATCTCTATATACATGACT
>NW_008344488.1:2300918-2301477 GCF_000622305.1 Nannospalax galili | reverse complement strand
AACTATACACCCACTTCTCAGATGGCACCCTCCCATAGCCTCCCTCTCCCCACTAGAGCCCTTATACTTTGGTATCCCTGTTACTGTCTGCTGTGTTGTCAGCACCCCCAGCCCTTCCCCACTACTTGTCCTTCTGGTGAATCTAGTCAGCCCATCTAGAGGTCTTTTTTTTAGGAGGGTCAGCAGTTCCTCATCTAGTGGTAATTAGCTGTCAATATTCCTTTGGATAAAATTGGGGTCTTCTGTTCAATTTCCCAGTTCTATGCTGGGTTACTATCTGGGAATCCCTTGGGCTACCCTGGCCAAAAACTCAAAAGAAGGTATGACTGTCTGGCATTGATGTTTGTTATATAGCCTTTAGCTATACATACAGACTCTTATGGAATTATATTGGCCCCTTTAATCTTTGATTATACTTTCCTTTTGGGTGTTTAAGGCCATACAGTTGGTCCAGATAAACCAGTTATTTTTACTCTTAAGGCCGTTTGAGGATCTGTTCCTCAGGGGTCACATGGGCTTGGGAGGAGCCCCTGGCTCCTTTCTTTTACCAGTTCCGTCT
>NW_008344488.1:2299804-2300486 GCF_000622305.1 Nannospalax galili | reverse complement strand
CATCATGGTTTTCCCACTTAAGGCGCCCCCATTTCCCCCCTTTCTCCCTTATTAATACCCTTCTCCGATGGTCCTACCTCTCTTGAGCTCCTTTTTTCTCTTTATCCCCTAGGTTCCTTGTACACCCTTCCCTCCCCGCTCCCTTAAACTAACCCAATTTTTATCCATGTCTCCCTTATTAAGGCCTGTTTTCTACTGTTCTCTTTCAGGTTATTTCTATTCCTCTACCTCCCTGTTTCCTTTCCATTAGTCTGGTTCCTGTAGTTATGTCTGGATACATACTCACTTATCAGGATTTGGTTCCAGGATCCACATAGGAGGGAGAACATGCATCATTTTTTTTTTCTGAGTCTGTATTACTTCACTTAGTATAACTTTCTAGTTCCATCCGTTTCCCAGCAAATTTCATATTATTTCTATTCCTCTACCTCCCTGTTTCCTTTCCATTAGTCTGGTTCCTGTAGTTATGTCTGGATACATACTCACTTATCAGGATTTGGTTCCAGGATCCACATAGGAGGGAGAACATGCATCATTTTTTTTTTCTGAGTCTGTATTACTTCACTTAGTATAACTTTCTAGTTCCATCCGTTTCCCAGCAAATTTCATAGTTTCATCTTTCCTTACTGCTGAGTAAAACTCCATCGTATAAATGAACCACATTTTCATTATCCACTCATCA
>NW_008344488.1:2298485-2299377 GCF_000622305.1 Nannospalax galili | reverse complement strand
TTAAACCTCTGTTGGATGTGTCGCTGGTGAAGATTTTCTCCCATTTTGTGGTTTTTCTGTTTGCTTCCTTGGCTGTCTCCTTTGATGTACAGAAGCTTTTTTAGTTTAATGAGGTCCCATTTGTTAATTCTTGCCCTTGTTTCCTGAGCAATTGATGTCCGGTTTAGAAAATCCTTTCCTACGCCTATATCTTGTAGGTTTTTTCCCAATGTTTTCTTCTAATAGTTTCAGGGTTTCAGGCTTTAGATTGAAGTCTTTGAGCCATTTGGAATTGAGTTTTGTGCAGGGTGAAAGATAGGGGTTTAGTTTCATTCTTCTACAAGTGGAGATCCAGTTTTGCCAGCACCATTTGCTGAACATGCTGTCTTTCCTCCAGTTAATGTTCTTGGCCCTTTTGTCAAATGTCAGGTGGCTGAAATTGCATTTACTCATATTTGGGTCCTCAATTTTGTTCCATCAGTCTGTGGGTCTATTTTTTGTGCCAGTACCATGTTGTTTTTATGACTATAGCTCTGTAATACAGATTGAAATCTGGTATAGTAATCCCCCAGGCATTGCTCTTAGTGCTCAGGGTTGGTTTGGCTATCTGAGGTCTTTTGTGCTTCCATATGAATCTTAGGATAGTTTTTTCCAATTCTGTGAAAAATGTCATTGGGATTTTGATTAGCATTGTGTTGAATCTATATATGACTTTTGGTTGATGGTCATTTTCACAATATTAATTCTTCCAATCCATGAGTATGGAAGGTCCTTCCATTTTCTGATGTCTTCCTAAATTTCTTTCTTTAAAGATGTAATATTTTCATTGTACAAGTCTTTAATGTTTTTAGTCAGGTTTATTCTGAGATTTTTTTTTTTGCAGCTATTGTGAAGGGGGGGTTTCCAAGTACTT
>NW_008344488.1:2296805-2297401 GCF_000622305.1 Nannospalax galili | reverse complement strand
TCCGATTTTTTGATGTAGGCACGCAGAGCTATAAACTTCCAAGGACAGCTTTCAGTGTGTCCCATAAGTTTTATCATGTTATATTGTCCTTTTCATTTAATTCCAGGAATACTTCTCTTTCTTTCTTAATTTCTCTTTTGACCCATTCATCATTCAGGAGTGTGTTGTTTAATCTCCATGTGTTCATGTGGTGATTAGGGCTTCTTTGGGTGTTGATTGTAAGCTTTATTGCATTGTGGTCTGATAGAATGCATGGAATTATTTCAGTCTTTTTGTATTTGTTGAGGTTTGTTTTGTGCCCCAGTATATAGTTGATTTTGAAGAAGGTTCCATGGGGTGCTGAATAGAAAGTATGTCCATTGGTGCTTGGGTGGAATATTTGGTAGATGTCTGTTAAGTCCATTTGCTATATGATATTGTTTAATTCAGATGTCTCTCTGTTAATTTTCTGTCCTTTTGACCTATCTAATGGAGACAATGGGTTATTGAAGTCCCCCACTATATATGACTTGGGATTAATCTGGGTCTTAAAGTCCTGTAGTACTGTTTTTATGAAGCTTGGTGCACCAGAGTTTGGTGAATATATGTTCATTATT
>NW_008344488.1:2295615-2295918 GCF_000622305.1 Nannospalax galili | reverse complement strand
GTAGCTTTTAGTACTTTTGTACATCTAGTGTTTTCACTATGATGTGCCATGGGGAGTTTCTGTTCTGGTCCTGTCTAGTTGGTGTTCTGTATGCTTCTTGTATTTGTATGGGCACGTCTTTCTTTAGGTTTGGGAAATTTTCTTCCACAATTCTGTTGAAGATCTAGTCCATGCCATTATTTTGGGATTATTCTCCTTCCTGTATACCTATGATTCGTAAGTTTGGCCTTTTTATGGTGTCACACAATTCCTGCATATTCCATTCTTGTGATTTCTTAAATTTTTCATAATCTTTGCTTGAGG
>NW_008344488.1:2290312-2295239 GCF_000622305.1 Nannospalax galili | reverse complement strand
CTGCTTCTTTTTGTGAACTTCATGTGTTTTTGTGGTTTAGTTTTTGGGCATGAAAAGCTGGTTCCTCTAAGGTTCCAGTTCTTCTTTTGATTTTATATTGGAGTGGCCGGATTGCTTTTGTCTTCAAGAATTCCCACAGATGTCCAATTCAGGTGATGGTCAGATGTTTTCAGGCTGTCTCCTAAGGTCTGGATCCCTCCAGGAACGATTTTGGCCTTAGGAATTTGGGGGTTGGACTGGCTTGGGAGCCTGGCCCAGGAAAGATGCTGGTCAGGGTAGCTGGTGGCCATGCCACCCAGAGATACAAAGGCAGATGGGCAAGAGGCCCCAAGGCCTCCTGGGGAGTGCACTGAGGAGCTGGATTGGTCTGGATGCAAAGGATCAAGAAGAGGAAAGGTCAGTCCCGTGTCCAGGAAAGAGGTTGGTGAGTGGTGCAGGCCCAGGGAAGCAGAGGGAGGTGAGGGCAGGGCCAGGCCCAGAAGCAGTGCTCCTGGGGCCCAGAGAAGGCACTAAGTTGGTCTGGATGAAAAGGATCAGGAAGCAGTATTGGTTCCCCAGGTGTCTGGGGCCCCAACACAAGGAATGGGGCAGGGCCCAAACTCGGAGAAGGGAACGGCAGGGGAGATGGGAGGGTGAATGAGGCTGGGGGAGTCAAGGTGTGGAGGGTGCGATGGACTTACACCGGAGAGAGGTCTGCGGGTAGGAGAGAGGACTGCAGAGGCTTTTCTTTTCTTTTCTTTTTTTTTTTTTTTTTTTTTGAGGCAGGGTCTCCCTGTAGCCCCAGCTGTCCTGGAACTCACTATGTAGACCAGGCTGGCCTTGAACTCATAGAGATCCACCTGCCTGTACCTCCCAAGTGCTGGGATTGACAGCATGTGCCACCATGCCCAGCAATATTTTATTTCTTTTATTTTTACATTTTATGTGTATGAGTGTATTGCTTGCATGCATATAAAAGCACCCATGCCCTGCAATGTTGCCAAGATGGACAGTACCTGAAAGGGGGAGTGAGGATTGAAAGAAAAAACAAGAGACAGAGAAAAGATACTTGGGAGGACTGTTAGTAGAGACTGCAACCCCAGTTTATTTTAGCTCTGCCTTTTTATACAGTAGAACATCAGAGATAGCCACCGTTTGCTTAGCTCAATTAGCTTCAACAGCTGTTTTTCCCACCTGTATATGAGGGTCAAGGAGCGGTCAAATACTTGTGAACTCCACCATATAAACACATTCCTCCTGACTTGGCAGATTAGGTACTGGTGTGCAAGACACAAACTTAGTAAACAAGCAAGCCTGCCACAGCTCAATGTACATAATGGATTAATAGCTCCCAACACCCATGTCATGCAGAGCAATGCCCACAGAGGACAGAAGAAGGCATCAAATCCCCGGAACTGGAATTATGGATGGTTGTTGCCTGCTGTGTGGGTGCTAGAAATCAAACCTAGGTCTTCTGCAAGAGCAGTCAGTTCCCTAATTGCTGAGCCATCTCTCCAGCCCCAACTTTTGTATTTTTACCACAATTTTTTAAAAGGGTTTGTTAGAGAGTTACATATACTGTGATGGTGCAGTGAAGGCATAAAAACAAATAGGCCAATGGAACAGCACAGAACGTCCAGATAGCTCTCTATATATGGGCACTTGGTTGATGACTCTCAGTGAAGCTACAGGACAATAAGAAAAGGTTTGTCCTTTTTAAAAAAAATGATGTTAGCTGGACGTGGTGGCTCATGCCTTTAATCCCAGCACTTGGGAGACAGAGGCAGGCAGATCTCTGTGAGTTTGAAGCCAGCCTGGCCTACATAGTGAGTTCCAGGTCAGCTGGGGCTATAGGGAGACCCTGTCTCAAAAAGACCAAAAAAAAAAAATGATGTTAAATTGATTGAGTAACATTATGAAGGGAAACATTATGAGTCTTGGCCTAACACTCATATATGCTATAGACAGGAGCCTCCTTCCCAAGCTTGGTTTCATCTGCTTGTCTAGGATTACAAACTTGACTGTGGACCTTCCTCAAGAAAGGGAGGGGCAGGGAGACTCAGTCCCCTCTCACCCCATCACCAGCCCTACCTGCATGACGGGGAGGGACTTAGGGTGTTTAAATGAAAACTGCCATGAGGTGCATGCCCTCACCATTTTGGACAGCTGTTGGAAAGTCAGTCCATACCAGGGTGTGCGTGTGTGTGTGTGTGTGTGTGTGTGTGTGTGTATGTGTGTGTGTGTTGCACACTCTTGTAAATAATCTCTCACCAATTGATCTGTATGGAAGCCTAATAAACTCTTTAGTTCCCCAAACTGTAGTTTAGAGAAATTATACCTAGTTTGTGGTAAGGGTGGTGGAAAGAGGGGGTCGGATGCTGTTTGCACCTCCAGAAGGAATTTTAGTGACCTCCAGAAGTGAATTTTAGCTAGAAAATACTAGGCCTGGGGATGTAGCTCAGTGGATACAGTGCTGACCTAGCATGTGGAAATTTTTGGTTTCCATCCCCAGCACTACATAAACCTCATATGGTGGTACATGCCTATAATCCCAGCCCTCTGGGGAGGAGGCAGGAAGATCAGAAGTTCAAGGTGATCCCGAGCTACATGAGATCCTGGAAGGGAAGGGTGTGGAGAATACTAAGTTTGTGCAGAAGGAAACCGAAGAGAATATCTAAAAGGTACTAAGTAGACACAGAGAATGGTAAATGAGACCTTAATTGAAGGTAAGAAAATTTCTCTGTCAAAAGATTATACTAATGCAGGGTGTGGTGGTGTACATCTTTAATCCCAGCACTCAGGAGGCAGAGGGAAGTGAATCTCTGATTCTGAGACCAGCTTTGTCTACACAGTGAGTTCCAGACCAGCTGGGGCTACAGGGAGACCTTGTCTCAAAAATCATACTAAGAAAAGGCAATCAGCAGAATGAGAAATATGTGTAATAATAATAATACTAATATGTATAAAACATTTACCCACCTGTGTAGAAAATGTTCTACAAACGAATAAGTAAAAAGATAGCCAACCCACTAGAAAAATGAGCAAAAGCCTTGAACAGGAACTTCACTTAAGCATACACCCAAATGACCAGTAAGCACAGTAAAAGGTGTTCAATATCAAAATAAAGCCACAATAATACATAAGAAAAAAAATTTTCCTCAACTTCACGAAGAACATCTATAAAATACTTGTAGCTAAAATCACACTTAGTGGTGCTAGGATTTCCCTCTAAGATGAGCAGCAAGTCAAAAATGTTGGCTCACTACTTCTACTTTTAATCAACATCATACTGGAAGTCCTAGCCAAAATAAGATAGGAAAAGGACACAAAAGACATACACATTGGAAAGTAGGAAATAAAACTGTCCTTTTTTGCAGATGACATGATTGTCTATGTAGAAAGTGGCAAAGTATTTACAACAAACCTGAAATCGCAAGTGACCACAGAAAAGTTGCACGACACAGGCGCCTATATAAAACTCGATTACTTTTCTTTGTACCAACAGCAAATAACTGGAATTTGAAATTAAGAGTACAACACAACTTGTAACACCACCCAAAATTACATAGCTAGGTATAATTCCTTAAAGAAATTCCCAGTTATAAAAGGAAACTGCAAAATCCCTAGGAAAGAAATCAGAGAACATCAATAAAAATGGAGAGTCCATGTGTTTGATAGAACAATTTGCTGTGGTTTGGGGGAAACCATGATGGAGTGATTAGACAATGCGAGAGATAAATAATGCCTAGCTAGTTTTAACAACCAGAGGAAACCATATTAGCCCAAAAATGAACTGACAAATTATACATACCAGATCAAGAAATATATGTCTAGGCAAGGTTTATCTGAGAAAAATTGGTCTTTGCCCAAGATTTATCTACATGGTACACAGTAATTAAAAGTACCACACTGGTGGAACTAACCTTCTTGGGTGTTTAACAGACATACTTTGAGGCCTATACTAATTTGGCCAGAAGGACGTAAAAGACGGTTTTTGCTCCTTGCCCTCCTAGGTCGACTAGTTCTAGGGGACTATGAGCACCTCTCAAAATGTCCTGTAACTGTGATGAGTCACCTGTCCTCTTGATCAAGGAGGCTGAGGAGACCCCACCAGATGGACTTGAACCAGTGTCCAGTCTACAAAGAGGAGGGTCAGCACAGAGGAAACATTTCCTCTATGCTTTCAAGCAAAGCCAGCCATGGTCAAGCAGGACCTTTGAGTTATCATCACATAGATGGAACTTGTAAAAGAAAGGAGCCAGGGGCTCCTCCCAAGCCCATGTGACCCCTGAGGAACAGATTCTCAAATGACCTTAAGAGTAAAAATAAATTGGTTTGTCTGGGCCAACTGTATGGCCTTAAACATCCAAAAGGAAAGTATAACCAAAGATTAAAGGGGCCAATATAATTTTTTAAGAGTCCATATGCATAGCTAAAGGCTACATAACAAGCAACAATGCCAGATAGGAGATACCTTCTTTTGAGTTGTTGGCCAGGGTGGCCCAAGGGACTCCCAGACAGTAACCCAGCATAGAACTGGGAAAATGAACAGCAGACCCCAGTCTTATCTAAAGAAATATTGACAACCGATTGCTGCTAGATGAGGAACAGCTGACCTTCCTAAAACAAAGACCTCTAGATAGGCTGACTAGATTCACCAAATGGACAAGTAGTGGGGAATGGCTGGAGGTGCCGACAACACAGCAGACAGTAGTAGGGATATCAGAGTATAAGGGCTCTAGTGGGGGGAGAGAGGCTATGGGAGGGTACCATCTGGGTAGTGGGTGTATAGATGAATAAGATGGTTTGGGATGTTCTCTGTAATATACACACAAAAAAATAAAATTTTTAAATGAATTATATTTGGGGAAGAAACATAAAAATTTACGTCATGTTAATTAGTAGAGGTGATAAACATTACCATTGAAATCTACCTGATGACTTTATA
>NW_008344488.1:2275382-2289884 GCF_000622305.1 Nannospalax galili | reverse complement strand
ATGTTTTAACTAACTATAAATAAAATTAATTTGTAAGTTTAAAAAAATGCTAGCTCGTTCCACATTTAGCTAAGATTCAATATGACCTCAACAAAAGTGCAATTATTTCTGTGGATTTTGATAGACTGATTCTATAATTTCTGTGAAAAAATAACTAACATTATACTGAAGAATAAAAAAGCCCCGAGGATCGATACCAGCCAACTCCCAGAGTTACCACAAAGTATAATAATCAGAATACTGGAATCTTTGTGAAGTAATAGATAAATTAGTCAGCAGAAAATAATAGCGATCTCAGAAACAGACATGTACAGATGAAATTGATTCATCTTTGGCCAAAAGGAAAAGCAATTTAATAAACAAAAGAAGTCCTTTCAATAACTGATGCTAGGAAAAAATGGACATTTATACACATACACAAAGAATATAGACTATACATTTTACACACAAAAAACCAATTGAAATGGATCATAGTTGTGATGGCTGATACTGATTTTCAACTTGACAGGATCTCAAATCTCCTGGGAGACAGACAAGCTTCTAGGCTGGTCTCTAAGGAATTATCTTGATTAGGTTAATTGAGATGGGAAGACCCACCCTAAAACTGGACAGCACCATTCTCTTGGCTGAGGTCTCATAGTGACTAAATCCAGAAAGCAAACGGAGCACAAGCATCTCTCTCTGCTTCTTGACTGTGGCTACCATGTGACCAGCTGCCTCACACTCCTGCTGCTGGAACCTCCCACCATGATGGACTGTAGCCTCCAACTGTGAGAGTCAGAATATACTCTTCCTCCCTGCCTTTGCTTTCTTCAGAGTATTTTACCATACAGCAGCAGAAAAAGAAACCAAGATGGTACGAAACTTGAACATAAAATAAGAGAAAATGCAGATGCCACTTTCGGGGGGTAGGAGTCTTTTTGAGACAGGGTCTCCCTGTAGCCCCATCTGGCCTGGAACGTGCTATGTAGACCAGGCTGGCCTCAAACTCAGAGATTCACCTCCCTCTGCCTCCAAAGTGCTGATTAAAGGCATGCACCACCACCTCTTAGTGATGGCCTTTCATCTCTATCAGCAAAGTACAACTTTTGAAGGGAAACCTTGGTACAGTAGATTTCACTACAGTCTTTAAATTTTGCTTTGTGAAAGGCACTGCTAGGAGAGTGAGAAGGCATGCCACAGACAGGGGGAAAACACCTGCAAAACATACCAGATAAAAGATTATACCCAGGGGCTGGAGAGATGGCTCAGCGGATAAGAACATTGACTGTTCTTGCAGAAGACCTGGGTTCGAATCCCAGCACCCACATGGCAGCTAACAACTGTCTGTAACTCCAGTTCCAGAGGATCTGACAGCCTCTCCTGTCCTCCGCAGGCATTGCACGAGACAGGTGCACATACCTACATGCAGACAATTACACGCATACACATAAAAATAATAAAATATATATTTTTTAAAAGATTGTACGCAAAATACACCATAAATGTAGGGAGGGGCAACTTCACCCCTTAAAACATGGCAATAAGAAATCAAGAAAAATAAAAAAATCAGCTAGACATGGTGCCATATACCTGCAATCTCAGTACACAGGGAGCTGAGGCAGGAAGATTCTGCAAGACCCTGTCACAAAACAAGCACTTAAACAAAAAGTGGTCAAAATATGTAAAGAGATACTTCACAAAAGAAAATATAGATGGAAAATATACATTAAACTGTACATAACATGCATAATTAAGCACTTGTAAATTAAAGCAAGATACCACTAACCACCCATGAAAATGGTTAAAATGTAACATTGACAACAACAAATGCTGGCCTGAAAAGATCAAGACACTCTGTCTTTGCTGGCGGGAATGTAAACAGTGTAGTCATTTTGGAAGGAAATGTCACAGTTTCTTACTGAACCAAATATATTTGTATCATAGGATCCAGCACTTGTGCACTTTGACCTTTACTGAAATGCATTAAAAATTTATGCTCACACAAAAACTTGCACACGAATGCTTACAGGGGCTCTATTCCTACAAGCATAGAAACAACTAAACATCCTTCAGTAAGTAACTAAAGAATAAGTGATGTTCACCCATACCATGGGAAGACCCCCAAATACTGATGTAAAGAGACTGCTAACTTAAAAAATGGAGGATTTATTTTGGCTCATAGTTTGAGGGTATAGTTCGTCATGATGGGGAAAGTATGGCATCAGTAAAGTCATTAAGTACCAAACTACCAGAAGACATGGAGGAAACAAGTGCATATTGCTAAGAGAAAGAAGCCAGTCTGAAAATGCTACACAAGTATTTTCGACCTGGCATTACATCAGGACTATAGAGACAGTAAAAACACCAGTAGGTGCCAGAGATTGGAGGGAGACAAAGGGTTGTATTGGTTATTTTTCTTGTTGCTGTGATTAAATGCCTGACACATGTCACTGTAAAAAACAATAGGGAAGACCCTTAAATACTGACAGGGAGAGACCTCTAACTTAAGGAAGGAGATGTATATTTTGGTTCAAGGTCTGAGGGTACAGTGGAAAGATATGGCAGTAAGAGTGTGAGGCAGCTGCTCACATTGTATGTAGTCAGAAAGCATAGATGAATGCTGGTACTTTGCCTGCTTCCTTCTTTGTATTCACTGCAGGATCCCAGCCCATGCAATGGTGCATCTACTCAATCAGCCCTCGTGAAAACATCCTCAACGGCATACCAAGAGGTTTGTTTCCCAGTGATTCTAAATCTTGCCAAGTTGACAATCAAATTTAATCAACATAGAGAGATATGAGCAGGTAGAGCACAGGAGATTTGAGGACCTGGAAACTGGTGCCACTCTAATAGTGGATACACGACATTAAGCATTTGTCAGACCTATAGAACTGTAGGAGCTGTTGAGTGAGTGCTGACATGAACTGTGGACTTCAGTTATTAATGATGTAGCAATATTGGCTCATCAATGGTAACAAATGTACCCAGTAGGGCCAGTGAGATGGCTCGACAGGTAAAGACACTTGCCACCAAGCCTGACAACCTGAATTCGATCCATGGGACACACATAGTGGAAGGAGAGAACTGAAACTGCAAGTTGTCCTCTGACCTCCACCACCATGGCACATTCAAATGCATGTGTACTTATACATAAACAAATGTACTAAAAAATGTACTACACTAGCGATATGGGGAAACTGTGTAGGGGGTAGAGGGGATATATGGGTACTCTGGCCTTCTTGTGCAATTTTTCTGTAAACCTGAATTTGTTCATAAAAATTGTATATTCATTAAAGATAACAATGTAAACAAAATCAAAAGACGGGAAAACTACACTTTTTGAATTTTTAATTGAATTTTTGAGAATTTCAAACATTTTGATCATATTTAGACCCTCTCCCCTACCTACGTTCCCCAGACCCCCCACGAGGTTTCATGTATTCTGTCATATATGTTATGGCTTATCGAACCACGTTTGTGTCCCCAAATGTCTCTCAGTGTGAGTCCATCCACAGGGAGCCTAGTCAACCTATTTAGAGTCACTCCCTTAAAGAAAACCAACTCTCCCTCTACAGTAGTTATTGTTTGCCAATAGTTTAATACTTCCTCAACTAAGGCTGAGGCTTCTAATCCATTCCCCATTCTATGCTGTGTTTTTATCTGGTTTGAGCGTACACGGTTTGTGTATGCTGTTACCACTGATGTAAGTTCATATGAGCAAGTTCCCAGCTGCCTGGAAAACTCTGTTTCTTTGCTGTCATCTATCACCCCTGGCTCTTAAAGTCCCCCCCCCTTATGTGTTAGTTTTATCACAGGGGTCTAATTTCCTGAATTCATAAAGAGCTGAAAAACTAAGAAGGAACTAAGAACTTAAAATGAAAAAAAAAAATTGGCAAGAGGTACAATAGATAATTCACCAAAAAATGAAAATGAATGGTTCTTAAAAGCATGAAAAGAGGCCAGGCGTGGTGGTGAACACCTTTAATCCCAATACTCAAAAGGCAGAGGCAGGTGGACCTCTGTATTTTTGAGGTTAGCCTGGTCTACTTGGAAAGTTCCAGACCAGCCAAGACTACATGATAAGACACTGTCTTTTGTATATTGCCTGAGTGTATGTGAGTGCACCCATGTTGTGCAATGCTGCAGAGGTCAGAAGAGGGCTTCGGATTCCCCTGGAACTGGAGTTAAGGACAGTTCGTAGCCACTATGTGGGTGCTGGGAATTGAACCTGGGTCCCCTGCAAGAGCAGTCAGTACTCTTAACCACTGAGCCATCTCTCCAGTCCCAAGATACTGTCTTTTTTTTTTTTAAAAAAAAAAAGGACACAAAAAGATACAGAAGTCCCTCATAAGACAAATGACAATTAAAATGATACTGAGATGCCTTTTCTTTACAATTGGCATTAAAATTAGAAACAATATTCATCAGTATGATAAGCATTGTATGATGAGGTTGTAGGCACAGAGCACTGCTGGTAAGAATGCAAAACAGGGCTGGAATGATTGCTCAGTGGTTAAGATACTCACTGCTCTTGCAGATGACTTAGGTTCAGTTCCCAGCACCCACACCTGGCTACTCACAGCTGCTTGAAACTCTAATCCCAGAGTATTTGACACTCTCCTCTGGCCTCCAAGGGCACCAGGAATATGTGGTACACATACATATGTGTAGGTTGTATTAGTCACTTCTCTGTTGCTGTGATAGAAACACTGACCAAAGCAATTTATAAAAGGAAGACTTTATTTGAGCTTACAGTTCCAGGGGAATTACAGTCTGTCATGGTGGGGAGTCACAGTGGCTGGAGGTGGCTGGAGTAGGAGCAGAAGCTAAGCTCTCACATCTTCAAGCAGGCACAGGAAGTGAGCGAGTGACTGGAGATCCAGCAAGGCTTAAGAATTCTCTAAGCCTGCCCCAAGTGACGTGCTTCCTCTAGGATAGCCACATCTTCTAAGACCTCCCGAAACAGCGCCACCAACTGGGGACAAAATAGCCAAATACTTGGGTGCCTATGAGGGACATTTTCATTCAAATCACCACATAGGCCCTTACACATATACATCAAATAAAAAGAAACAAATCTTAAAAAAAAAAAGAATGCAATGTTTTACATTGCAAATGTTGTTGCATGACTTTTTGTGAAAGGGAGTATGGTGATTTTATTTTTAAGACAAGGTCTCACTTTGTAGCCCTGGTTGGTCTGGAACTGTGTAGATTAGGCTGGCCTCAGTCTGACAGAGATCTACCTGCCTCTGCCTCCTGAGTACTGGGGTTAAAGGTGTGCAGCACCCAGCCTGACTGTGACATCTTTTAAAATGGCTTTGCTTTTACTCATTGAATAAATAATTCCACTTCTAGGAACCTATTCAAAAGAGATACTGGGGACAGGCCACAATAAAATAATGCTTACCAAAAGCATTGTGACTTGGATGACAGCAAGCCATGGGAAACAACCAAAATGCCCATGCAGAGTAAGCCAGGTTCATAGACAGCATGAAGTATTGTACACAGTAGAAAGCCACAGGGAAGATCCTTGCATACTGATTGCAGTTAGTGTGCAGAGAGGAAGGGAGGGGGATGATACAGAACCATTGTTATAATATCCTCCCTTTGGGGATTATCTTTTGAAAAAGATAAAATTAATAATAATGGATAGTTGGGTACAGTGATGGCTCATTCCTGTAGATCTACCATTTGAGGGGCAGAGACAGAAGAATTGCTGCTTGAGGTCAGCCTGAGCTACATAGTGAGTTTGAGGCTAGTTTGAGTTACAGAGCTACAGAGTAAGACCTTCTGCCATATATATATGTTATGAGGATTGTGTGAAGGAAACCAGAACAGGCTTCTAGAGAGATTTCTTTTAGATTTTAACAGTGGAGCATATTACTGTATATATTACTGAAAGCCAACACTGTTAAGAGGTGCCCTGCACCCACTTTCTTGGTTCCAGGTCCCTGTAGAAAGTTTCACAGGCATCCTTACATAAACCTTACCTATTACAGTTTTCATTTCTACAGGATGGAAACTTAAGTGGAATTTTTGGGGAGGTCATACATTTTTAAACTTCATATTATGAAATTGTCAAGGATACAGAAATAGAAATGCATTATGAACCTGATGTATAAGAAGAAGCTGGTAGAGCCTTATAGCATAAGAATGATTTTTGGTGTCTTTCAAATGCAGTGTTTCTGTACATTCCTAGTGGGATGGGCCCTAAGGCTAAGAAAGACCAGTGAAGTAATTTAAAACTGGCCACAGGATCTAAAACTTTGAAGGGTTCCCACTGATCTAAGTTGGAACAATTTGAGCATTTAAAAGAATAATGAATTCAATGATTTGGAACACATAAAATATATAAAACCCATGAATTAACAATTATACTAAAAAAATCATTCATCCCCACTGGGGTCCTAAGACACTGACTCATTCAACTGTTCTGCAAATTGATACAGGAAAAAAAGAAGCCAACATTATCTTGCATTTCTGAACAAACTGTACTTCAGGGCAACTAAATAGTTCATGAGGGAAGGTTTGTTTTTATGAAAGAATTCCAGCTAATTATTGCATAAGAAATGACTGACTAGAAAGTCACCATGGAAGAATGGATCTAGGCTACATCTTCAGTAGATGCTCAGACCACTCAGGGAAAGGGTGTGGGGGAGTTTGGATTGAACAGCCTGACCAATCTCTGAACCTGTGGGTCAGTTTCACAATCTCTCAGGGTTTGTATATGTTGGTGACATGACTGTATGGGCATACACACCCATGGGAGTATATGGATATTGGAAAAAGAAGAAAGACCAACCCTAGCTTAAAATGAGTTACCTGGAGGTATATGGAGGGGGGAGGGTTGGATGGTACCATCTGGCTGCAGAAGGCCACAGCGTGTGTATGAAGGAGAGGGGTCATCATGCATTAAATGACAGACCCCTGAGAAGCTTCCCAGCCTCTCTAGCACAGAGCTCATGCCATGGTTGTAGCCTTACAGACCACAGGTTGAACCACCAGGGGCTTTAAAAAACAGGAAGACAGGATGCCAGCACCTGTGGGCAATGCATAGCATGGGGAGGTGTTCACTTTGGTTCTCCATTGCTGTAACAAAACACTCCGACCAAAACCAACTTGGGGAGGAAAGGGTTTATTTGGCTTACATCTCCCAGATCACACAGTTCATCAGGGAGCTCAAGGTAGGAACTCAGGACAGGAACCTGGAGGCAGAAGCTGGAGCACAGGCCATGGAGGAATGCTGCTTGCTGGCTTTCTCCCCTAGCCCCTGCTCAGCCTGCTTTCTTATACAACACAGGCCTACCTGCCCAGGGATTGTACCATCCACAGTGGGCTGGGCCCTCCCACATCATTCAGTCAAGAAGATGCCCCATAGACATGGCCACAGGGCAGTCCAATGGAGGCAATTTCCCAATTGAGGCTCCCTCAACCTAGGTATGTCAAGTTGACACTAAACCTATCCAGCATAGGAGGTTTCTTCAGGATTCTGTGCTAATGTCTTGTTCGCCAAGAACTGTCACCACACAGCCCTACAGAGGAGGAAATCTCAGGTCAACTCCAGAGGAAACCAAATTACAGGAAATGAGATGGGATGCCAGTTGGGTTATCAGAACCCAGGTCAACTACAGACACCTCTGTAGGCTCACTGGGAATCATCCAAGTGTCTGGTAAATTGCGATATGAGTGAATTCTTACCACTCTGGTCCTCAGCAGTTACATGCCCATGGTTTTCCCACTGTCATGTGATCTAGAAGTGACAGAAGTCTAATAAAGAAGTGGTTCAAGTTTCAGATCCACTTGCATCACTCTTTAGAACCTAATGGTTAGCTGAGGTGACACCCAGGCATGTGCTTCATAAAGTGCTGGGCACTCCACAACTGGTCCCTGGATGTTAAGATGCTGCTAGCGCTAGACTTGGTGAATAAGATCCCTGCTGTCTCCCTACGTGTTGGTCTAATTTCAAGCCAATTGTATCATTTGGGATTGTTGCTGCTGTGAAATTTGATGAAGTGAATGAGAAATCCATGCTTAAGGAAGAGGAGGGCAGGGAGGAGTCAGCAGGATGAGGAGTCTTTGAGGAGGATGCTTGCTGTTTCCAGAGGCACTGCCATGTGAAGTGATCGCCCTTTGGAAAGCCCGAGGGAGCAGTGACGTTTTCTCACCAGCCAAGGGTGGAAGGTTAATTAGTTTTCCCATGTGGAAGAGGCAGGCCTAAGATATAAATGAGTTGGCTGGTTGCCCCATGTTCCCATTTCTAAGCAGGTGGGGTTAGAGTAAAAGATTCCTCTCTGTGGGGTCACCCTACCACAGGAGTGGACCTCACCCAGTCCTGCCCTCACCCCCCAGTTACCCCTAGGGTCTGCATAAAGCCACTTCCGGTGTCTTGCCAGAGACACATTCTGGGTACTGCCTAGGGTGACCTCCTTCAGTAACCCTCTGGTGCTGATGTCATTTTCTGGCTGTTGTCCTGTCAGTGCCACTTCCTTCATTTGCAGACAGAGACTCTGAGAGGGAATTATTCGCCTACCCATGACAAGGTCAGCGCAGCAGCTGCTGCCAGACCCAGCCACCAAGTTCCTGCATTGAGTGTGCCTGTCAGAACCTGTTCTGCTGTGAATAATTAGTGCCCTTGTTTTCAATGTAGTGTTCAGTGGGTCCTTGAGTTCTTTCCTCAACAGGAGTTATAATAAGAACCATCGATTTTCTCCCCTCAACTTTTCAACAGCTGTGATTTTCCACCCAGGCTGCAAGAAAGAACAGCCTGGAGCATTAGTGAAACAGGATGGCAGGCGGGTCAGCGCCTCAGGCTGCTGACTGACTCTTGGTCTTTCTGAGGGAGATGCTGATGGTAGGGCTTTCTGGAAGCTCAGATGGCTGGCTGGCTGCCTGGCAGCTGAGGGGTAATGTATCAACAGCCCTCACTAAGGCAAACCCCTCAGAAACAGACCCCAGCCTCAGCTGCTGGACAGCTCTGCTCAGGAATTCCTGCAATTGACCTTTATTGCCCAAAGTGGCCACTCCAATTCCTGCAACATCCTCACGCTCACCTATCTGCTCTGATCTGGTCCCTCCCAGCTCTAGCCAGCCTCAAATGTTGTCTTAGTTGCAGCCTGTGCCCTGTCCTAAGCCTGTACTTCCTTCTAGAACTATCAACGAATTGCTGCAGGGGTCTGGGAACAACTGCTTTCAATGTTTTCCATGGTTCTTCCCTCCTCTTCCCCCTCTGTAATGGTGTCTCCAGTTGAACTCGAAAATACATACCTCTTCCCTTACTATGTGACCAGTTGGACCTGCCTCCATCTACTCCCCTCCCCCTCCTTCACTCCACCGTCCTCTCCCCACACCCTCCACTCCAGCCAATGCTGAAGCCTGTTGGTTTGCAGAACATGAAGAATAGGCTTCAGCCTCATCCCCTTTAGCCCACAGCTTCTGCTGCTTCTGCAGGTGTCGTCATCTACTTCCCAGGACACCCAGTGCCCATGAACCTC
The DNA here is from genome assembly GCF_000622305.1 of Nannospalax galili. NCBI lineage: Eukaryota > Metazoa > Chordata > Mammalia > Rodentia > Spalacidae > Nannospalax > Nannospalax galili. The sequence goes on along the minus strand of NW_008344488.1, from coordinate 2,280,411 downwards.
GGCTGTCTCTGAACAAGCTGCTCCACTGCCTTCCTCTCAGATCCCCCAGGTGTCTGGGGCTGAGCTACATGAGAGATTACAGGGGCTGAAGTAAAAGATGTGAACATTGGAGTTGAGGACCAGGCACCTCCCTGGTGGCCACAGAGTGACCTTCTCAGTTTGCTTCACCAGATCTCACTCCAGCCCTTCCCTCTCTGGCATATCTTCCCCATCAGTCCACAGGGATGCCAGGAGATGAGGGCTCTCTTGGGTAGAGGAGCTTTGTTTCTAGCTCCCTGGTGGATCCTGGATCCTGGGACTTAGTGCCAGTGCATGTTCCTCCCAGAATCCACAGCTTTGATGTGTTATTGTCAACATACACATGAATCAGCGTAAGTCCTAGGAGCCACGGTCAGTTCAGGATGTGGGCAAAGTAACTGCTCAACTAAAAGAATGGTTAACAATGAGGTCACTACAGTGTGTGGCCCTCCTAGCACCCCAGAGTTCCATGCAGTTATTTCTGAGAACAATCAGGTATTATCAAGGTTGTTTCTTGGAAAGGCCTTTTTATGGGCCACATTGTATCTATCTCCTGATTAATTTCCTAGGGTAAAGTCCTCAGAAAGTCACTTTGGAAATAGGGGTTGTTGCCCATGAATTAAACAGATGAGGTCATGCTGGACTAGAGTTGGGCCCTAATCCAATGAGTTGTGTCCTTATTACAGTGGGAAATTTAGATACAGAGAAGCATACAGGAAGAAGGTCACTGAAGATATAGGCAGAGATCAGGATAAAGCTCCCACAACTCACGAACACCAGACTGCCAGCAGCTCCAGAGGCCTGGGGAGAGCCCTGGCAGAGGTTCCCTCACAGCCCTCACAGGAGCCAGTCCTGCTGCCACCTTGATCAAGGACTTGGCTCCAGAGTGGAGAGACAGTATTGCATGGTTCCAAGCCACTCACTTTGCAGCTCTTTGTTATTGTTACCTTAGTAAACTAATACAGGCTCAATGCTGTTCATCTCTGGGCACTTTGACCCCCACCCATCCATCCCTCTGGTTACTTGGTCCTCATGAGTCTCTTACTTGCTCAGTTTTCCTCTGCCACCGCCAGCCTGTTCTCTTTCCCTCTAACCCTCATCACTGGAGAACTGAGCTGGTCATGACAAGACTTGATCAGCCCTGCGAGAGAAAAGCACGACCCAGAGAGCAGCTCTCCTGAAGACTGTGGCCTCTGGAAGCCAGGGCTGCAGATATCCTTAGCACTGCCTTCCCCATCCCCTACAGCAGGGACAGCAGATCCCAGGGTGGGTACTGCTTATTATGGCTTGAGTATGAAATGTCCTCCACAGGTTCACTTTTTCCCCAGCTGGTGCGCTGTTTGGGGAGGTTGTAGAACCTCACTGTTGAAGTGAGGAACCAGGGGTGGGCCTTCTAAGGGTAGAGCCTGCCTTGCTTCTGGTTCTGCTCTCTGCCCTTTGACTCACCAAGATGTGAGGTATTACCACTCTATGTTCCTGCTGTTACAGTTGGAGCCACACAGCTGTCATGCTTTCCCCACCATGATGGACTGTAGCCCCCAAAACCATGAGCCAAAATAAACCTCTCCCCTCTTAAGCCGCTTCTGTCAGATATTTTGTCCCAGCAACAAGAATGAAATAAGCTCTCCTTGTTCTTTAAAATGCAACATAGTCCTGTGAAATCCATGAAGAAGACAGTGTTTCCCTTCCACCTGACTCAGACCTCCTGATCCTCTTCTCTGATCAGGACCTGGCTCTCATCCTGACATGACTATCCCCTGCTTCTAGAGAATCTGTGTAAGATACAACAGTGCAAGCTTGTTCTCTCCTGGAGCTTGGGGGTCACTGTATGTTAAATTATACGACACATCACCAGTACACACCAGCTTAAGGTGATAGACTGGGTTGGATAGTGTTCACCAGAAGTTCAAGACTACCCAGAGTCTGAATATGCAGTCTTAGGTAGGAAGAGGGTTCTTGCAGAATTGGAGTGGGCCCTAAACCAACATGACTAGCATCCTTAAATGAAGAACAAAATCTGGACATAGAATCACAGACTCATATGGAAGAAGGTAACATGATGACAAAGATAGAGTTTTGAATGAGGCACTTACAAGGTGAGGAGTCCCAAGGATGGCAGAACCAGTGGAAGCTGAGAGAGGCAAGGACAGGCTCCCCAGATCCTCAGAAGGAGTGAGGCTGCTGACACATTGTTTGGGATTTCTAGATTCCAGAACCCAGCTGGAAACCACCCAGTTTGTGTTGCTTTGTTACAGTAGCTTGAGGAGACTAAAGACTAAGGTAAGAAGTACTCACATGGACTCTTCCACAACTTCCAGCCCCAATGAAAGTCTGGGGGGATGCTGTCACATATGCACCACCAAACCTGCTCTGATGGGCTGCCTCAAAATGGAATGCATTGTGTATTGAAAATTGTTTGATAAAAATAGACATACACCTGCAGAAATAATGACTGGATAGGCATATGCATGGTAAATTCAGGGTGGAGAGATACATAAGAGATTCCTCCTAGTGTTTCCCGGGGAGGGAGAGCTTTGTGGGACAAGATGGAAGCCTCTGCCTTGCAACTATGAATGTGCATTCAGTTTGTTCTATGGTTTCCTATAGGAACTGCTCTTTACATTCTTATACTAGATGTGAATTTTGTGCTTCAGTCAATTTCTTAAAGGACATACAAGGTTAGCCCCTTAAAACAAAAGGCTTTCCAGCTGGTTTATGTGTGTCTGTGTGCAGGTGCATGTGCTTGACCAGGCCAGAGGTCAACCCTGGGTATTGTATTTCCCCAGGTACCATCTACCTTTTGTTTTTCAAAAGAGAGAGTCTCTTCCTGGAACTTACCAGTAGGCTAGACTGGCTAGCCAAAGAGCCCTAGAGATGTATCTGCCTGTCCCTATCCTGCTAGTGCTCAGATTACAAGTGTGTGCAACCATCCCTGGTCCTTCTACATGAGTTCTGAGGATGCAACTCAGGTCCTCATGCTTGGAAAACAAGCACATTACTAACTGAGCCATCTCTTCCAGCAATGTTAGGTCATTTCAAAACTCAAAGCACCGAGTTTTAGTCAAGGTAGGAAGGAGAGAGGACGGGTCGGGTGGGAGAAGGGGGATAATTTAATAAGCCTTTGGTAAGATATCTGGAATCTTAACTTCAGACAGTAATTCTCAGTGACTTTTCCAATTTGTTTCCTTTGCGCTGTCTTTGAGATTTATCCAGGTGGACGAGCTGGTGACTCAAAACCAACAATAGCTCTCCACAGAGCCACAAAAAATGTCAAATTCTCATGAATCCAAAGACACCGAATATTCCAGCCTTGCCATACATGCATACTATTGCAGTGAGAACCACAGATACTTGCTTGAGTCCCCACCAACCCCCAGGGGACAAAAGTCACAGAGTGTCCTGTATGCTTAGCTCAAGTCCACTGGCATGTGACTATGTACAGTAGTCACTTTTCTGTTGCTGTCATAGAAACACTGACCAAAGCAACTTATAACAGCTCCACCATCTGGGGACAAAATGTCCAAATACTTGGAGCCTATGGGGGACATTTTCATTCAAACCACCACACTATGCTAAAGGACAGGCAGGCACTTTTGCAGGCTGCCCCTACTCGTGGTAGTGTGAGCAGCTGCATGTCTGTAAGAAATAACATAATTCATTTTTCTGCGGTGTTTCAATATTTGACATAAATTATGTCAGCCTTTTCTCTTCAGCTCCTGCCTCTAATATTTAATTGCAATGTGCTGCCGTTACAAGTGGAATCCATTGAGATTGAAAAATGAGATGTGAAAAAAATAGTGGAAAAACACATCCTTTGTGGTAAATATTAATCTTGCAAAGAATTTATTTCCATGAGGAAGGCTGCCAAGAGCAAGCATGGAGGAGATGTAGATCAAAGTGACTTACTGTATCAGCAGCCTGGGAAGGTTGAGAAGGAGACGGGACTGGCCTTGGTGTTTACTTGGCAAGGTCAGGGTCAAAGATTTGCACTGGAGGTATATCCTATGAGACCTGAAGAGCAAGAGGGCACTCGGGACAGACAGGTGGTAGAGCTAGGCCACTGCTGGGGGGAGGACCCCCACCCTCTTCACCATGGTTCCTTCCCCTTCCTAGGTTAGCTTCCTGCCAACTCCCCTGCCCCACCATCAACCCCATGGAACATTTCTGATTCCCTTGAGTCAATCAACTTTCCAAGATCAAACTATTCTTGTTTCACTGCACTGTTACATGGACTGTCTCAGAAATGACCCCTGCCCCAGCCATGATGCCCTTGTGGACCCTGTGCATCCAGAACACTGGGCCTGTGGGTTACTCACCTGGAGCCGATGCACTTAGTTCATGAGACTAAGATGATTGAGAAGTTCATGAGCCTGCAATGGCTGAAACTGAAAGAAGTTTCCCAAACCAAGCCAAACACTCTCCTGAGACTCCTCCTGTGGCTTTTTAACACACAGGGTTTCATTTTGAGAAACGTGTCTTTATGTGATTTCATCCTTGTATGAATGCCATAGACAGTACTTCTACACGCTGTGGTGGGTAGCTTTAGTGTCAACTTGACACACCTGGGTTGAGGGAACATCAATTGGGGAATTTCCTCCATTGAACTGGTCTGTGGCCATGTCTGCGGGGCATCTTCTTGATTGTTGTGTGATGTGGGAGGGGCTAGCCTACTGTGGGGGTTCCACCCCTGGGCAGGTGGGCCTGTGTTGCACAAGAAATCAGGCTGATGGTTGAGCAGGACCTTTGACTTATCTTCACATAGATGGAACTGGTAAAAGAAAGGAGCCAGGGGCTCCTCCCAAGCCCATGTGACCCCTGAGGAACAGAACCTCAAACGACCTTAAGAGTAAAAATAAATTGGTTAATCTGGGCCAACTGTATGGTTTTAAACACCCAAAAGGAAAGGATAACCAAAGATTAAAGGGATGAATATTATTATGTAGCTAAAGGCTACATAATAAGAAACAATTTCAGACAAGAAATACTGTCCTTTGAGTTGTTCGCCAGGGTA
>NW_008344488.1:2220933-2275335 GCF_000622305.1 Nannospalax galili | reverse complement strand
TGGGAAAATGAACAGCAGACCCCAATCTTATCTAAAGGAATATTGATAACTGATTGCTGCTAGATGAGGAACAGCTGATCTTCCTAAAACAAGGATCTCTAGATAGGCTGACTAGATTCAGCAGACGGACAAGCACTGGAGAATGGCTGGGGGTGTCGACAACACAGTGGACAGTAAGAGGGATGACAGAGTATGTGGGCTCCAGTTTGTGGGAGGGAGGAGGCTATGGGAGGGTGCCATTTGGGAAGTGGGTATATAGATGAATAAGATTGTGTGGGATGTTCTGTAATGATATACACATAGAAAAATCAACAAAATTTTTAAAAAGACATATTTGAGGAGGAAGCATAAAAATTTACTTCATGTTAAATAGTAGAGGTGATAAACATTACCAGTGAAATCTACCTGATGACTTTATATCCATACTCAGGCACTAAGGATCTGAGTGTAACCGACTGTGACTAGTAATCATCACATACATAGAAATTAAAGACACATGTGCAAACATCTAAGCGTTAGTAGCATTAAAAATGTAGGAAACACCATATTTTTAAATGAAATGGAGATCTTCTTTAAAGGGTAAAAACTCATTCAATTTTATATCTTACAGGGTTTATACTGAGTTCAATATTGAATAACTGTATTAATTCAGCTGTGAACCTAAAATTTTACAGCCACTTTTGAAAGAGATGTATCCTTGCTCTGGAGTGTGTTACTGAATATGTTAAAGCTGTAATGAAATGCTTCTTCTAATCATGTGGTTATTAAATTAAAAAAAATTAAAATAATTCTTCAAAGCATAAAAATTTGCTCCTTAATAATTGGTAGATGTGAAAAACATTACCATTGAAATCTACCTGATGACTTTATATCCGTGCTCAGATGCCAAGGAGCTCAGAAAGTAACCGACTGTGACTAGTAATAATCAGCTATATAGAGATTAGAAACGCATATGCATCTTAATGTCAATTGCATTAAAAATGAATTTTTCTGTATGAAACTGTGTATTTTAATAATGAAATGGAGATCTTTCTTAAAGGTTAAAACCTCATTTAATTTTATGTCTTATTGAGTTTATACTGAGTACAATATTGAGTTTATACTGAGCACAATATTGTGTAACTATTAATTCAACTGTAAGCGTAAAAATTTACAGCCAATTTTGAAAGAGATGCATCTTAGATCTGGAAATTGTTATTTAATATGTCAATGCCATTGTAATGAAATGTTTAAATAAATAATTTAAAAAAAGAATAGCGATTAAAAAAAAAAAAAAAAACAGGAAGAAAGCAGGCTGAGAATGGGGCAAGGGAGCAAGCCAGTAAGCAGGTTCCTCCATGGCCTGTGCTCCAGCTCCTGCCTCCAGGTTCCTGCCCTGAGTTCCTACCTCAGGCTCCCTGATGAACTGTTACCCAGGAAATATAAGATAAAATAAACCCTTTCCTCCCCAAGTTAGTATTGGTCAGAGTATTTTGTCATAGCAATGGAGAAACAAATGAGGGTGCCAATTCTTCCCTTTGAAATAAGATGGTACATGTTTTGGATTTTACAGGAGCCCCAGTTAAGAGACTTTTAACAGAGACTGTGGACTTTTAAGTGTTTTGATATTTTTTTAAGGACTGTGGAGCTTTTAAGGTTGCACTGCCTTATGTTGTCATATCTTGGGGACAAGAATTGGAAAGGTTATTGTTTAATAGTGATGTGTTTGTGTGTCATGTTGACAAGGGGTCAATTGTGCTGGATAGCTTTAGTGTCAACTTGACACACCTGGGTTGAGGGAGCCTCAACTGGGGAATTTCCTCCATTGAAGTGGCCTGTGGCCATGTCTGTGGGGCATTTTCTTGATTGTTGTGTGATGTGGGAGGGCCCAGCCTACTGTAGGTGGTGCCACCCCTGGGCAGGTAGGCCTATGTTGCACAAGAAAGCAGGTTCCTCCATGGCCTGTGCTCCAGCTCCTGCCTCCAGGTTCCTGCCCTGAGTTCCTATCTTGGGCTCCCTGATGAACTGTGACCTGGGAATGTAAGATAAAATAAACCCTCTCCTCTCCAAGTTGGTATTGGTCAGAGTATTTTGTCACAGCAATGGAGAAACAAACTAGGATACAAGCTAAGATGGCTGCAATGTCACTAGGGGCTATTGTCTTATGGAACCACCCCTTCTACACATTCCTTCACTGACAGAGGTCTGGTGCTGTTGTGTTTATGTACTCAGGTCCTGGGATTATCCTGAGCACTTTGAGATGCCCTCATCTTGCTCAAGCCCAATCCCTGACTCTCTCAGAATCTTAGCAAAGGAGAGGAAGTTATATGTATGCATGTATGTGTGTATTTGTGTGTGATATGTATGTGTGTGGTTATATATGTGTGTGCAAGTGTATGTGGGAGCTGTGTATGTGCATGTGTAAGTGTATGGATGTAGTTTGTGTTCAAGTGTGTGTATATATATATATATATATATATATGCATGTGGATATCAGAGATAAACCTCAGGCATTATTACTTAGGAGCCATTCATCTTGGTTGTTTTTGAGACAGTGACTCCTGATTAGGCTAAGCCGACTGATCAATAAGCCCCATGGGATGTGCTATCTCCACCTCCCCAAGGGTGGAAATTTACCAGCTCCAGAGAGGACACTATTTATGTATTCTTTTGACAATTATTTGTCACCATGTTTTGTTTTAGGGATACTTCAGACAGCCAAGATGCACACAAAGCATATAACCTAAGAGGAAACACATAAGACCAGTTTTGGATGCTGTGAGAATGATGCAGCATAAGATGATGTACATAAGGTGATGATGTGGAAGGGGCTTAAGGAGGGAGGTCAAGAAACACCCTCTGAAGAGTCAAAGTCCAAACCGGGAGGAAGTCAGACAGGAGTTGCTGAGGAATAACATCAGTCAAGGGGAGTTACAAACCTGAGGACACAGGTAGAAAGAAGCTTAGCTTGTTTAACAGGAAGGAAGCCTGCAAGACTAGATATGTGGGCCCCTCAGCCAGGAGTAACTTTGTCCCCTAGGGGATATAATTTTATTATTTTTATTTTATGTATGAGCGCATTGCCTGCATGTAAGTGCACCTGTGTTGTGCAATGCCCACAGACGTCAGAAGAAGGTGTTAGATTCCTCTGGAACTGGAGTTACTGATGGTTGTTAGCCACCATGTGTGGGTGCTGGGAGTCAAACCCAGGTCCTCCGCAAGAACAGCTAGTGCTCTTAATTGCTGAACCATCTCTCCAGCCCCATCCCCTAGAGGATGCTTGACAATGTCTGGAGACATTTTTCTTGTTGAGGATGTTACTGGCGGCTAGTGCAGAGGAGCGCCAGGTGGCACCAACATCTTCCAGGACAGCTTCCCTTAATGAAATGACCAGGACCAAAGTGTCCCTGAGATCAGGGTCAGTGCTGAGATCAGGAAACCCTGGGCTAGGGGTGAGGGAGGGAGAATGGAAGAGCTTGGTGATCACATGGGACTAGGTAGGCCTTGAGGAGGAGTTTGGGGTTTGTTCTAAAACGATAACCACTGGAGACTTCTCCTCAGGAGCTTGGCATGGTCTACATTTTAAAATGTGGGCCTGGTAGAAAATTGGTGGGGGTGGCTGCCAGAAAGTGCCCTCTTATAGAAGCCCAAATGGGAGGTCAAGGCAGCTTGGACAAGCAAGTAGTGCAGACGGACAGAGAGGATGGTTTGGGACGTGGCTTAAAGATGAAACAAAACTCTTCAGTTGCTGTGTGGAGAGGTGAGTAATGGGCAGACTGAGAGTGTGTATCAGAGGTGTGACTAGAGCTAAAGTGTGAATAATGGTGCCATTTGTCTTAAGAAAGATAACTTGGCATAGAAAACCAGAAGTTCTGCTTTGGACAGGATGAGCTTGTAATGGTCAATAGACAAACACATACAGAGACCCAGTGGGCAGAGGGGATCAGCATGCAGATGGTAGTTAAAGGAGATAATGCCTGGTGTGGTGGTGCCTGCTGTAATCCTAATATTCCAGAGGTTGAGGAAGGAGGACTGTGGGTTGGAGGCCAGCCTCTGCTGTATTTTTTACATTAAAAAAGTTATAAAATAGGAAGAGAGAATGAAACTAGATCTACATGGGAACTGCTTACACCTGGTGATCATTGTAATGGATATGAGGGGAAGGGAGAAAGTCCTTGGCACGCTGAGAGGAGTGAGTGTCCTTAGGCTAGGAGATGCTGATGCCTAGAAAGTGTTTAGGGCTAAAAGTGGTTAGGGGACTCTTTTGGCTGTGCTGAAGATAGGCACTTCTGCCTGCACATGAGGACAAATTCAGCCAGGCCTGATGACACAGCCCTGTAATCCCAGCTACTTGAGGTATGGAAGAAGGAGATCATAAGTTCAAGGACTGCCTGGGCAACTTAGTGAGATCCAGTTTGGAAATTTAAAACTTAAAAACAAACAAACAAAAAAACCCCACAAGGACTGGGGACTGTATGTTTGAGGCAGAGAGGGAAGCTGGGAGTGGTGGCGCACACCTTTAATTTCAGCATTCGGGAGGCAGAGGCAGGTGGATCTCTGGAGTTTGAGGCCAACCTGATCTACATGGCAAGTTCTAGGCCAGCTGGGGCTACAGGGTGACCCTGTCTCAGAGATGGGGTGAGGGGGAGAGAGAGAGGAATTTAGGTTGGGCTGCAGGAGGTGGAGGAAGACAGGATAGACCTGGAGAGGAAATGAAACCAACAACAATCAAGCCTGCAGCAGAAGGGACAATGGGGAGGGACCAGTGCATTACTTTCCTAGGGAGATAGGAACCAATGTCTGTTTGGGGCACCAGATGAAATGATGGGGCACCAAAGAAACAATGCTGACCAGCCATTCCCTAAGAGAAGCAGGTGGGGAGGGTCACTGGACCCTCATCTGAGATTCCAGCCACTCACTGTCCCAGCCACCATATGCAATTCTACCCAATTGCACACGACCTTGGGGGCTAGCGTATATAGACTTGGGAGAGTTGACTTCAGGGTGGCTCTATCTATACAGCTATGGGGGAAGCCATCATGCTGGGTGTAGACTTTCCAGTGCAGCTGCTTTGAGGCCACCCATGCTCCTGTAGGCATTCCCTCCCCCATGCTCTGTGGGTAAGCCCCATAAACTCACTGGTTCGCCGGTTGAACTTTGATGGTAATATTCATACTTGTTTGTCCTTGGGACCCTATAAGGAAGAGGTAGATGTTATGTCCCTCTTGGGGGAGAAATTCTCACAACTGAGGCAGGAAGGCAAGGACCAGGAGGCAAGAAGGAGTGAGGTCAGCTCTGGTTATTATTTTTTTTTTTTTGTAAAGAAGCTTCTTTTTTAAAAAATATTTTACTTTTATTTAATGTTTATGAGTGTATTGCCTGCATGTATGTGAGTGCATCTGTGTGTACAATGTCTGTGGAAGTCAGAAGAGGGCATTGGATCCCCTGGAACTGGAGATATGGATGGTTATTAGTCACCATATGGGTGCTGAGAATCGAACCTGGGTCCTCTGCAAGAGCAGTCAATGCTCTTAACCACTGAGCCATCTCTCCAGCCCCCTAAAGCTTCTTTAGGGAAATCCTGATCAGTTGCTGATCAAGGGCAGAGGCCGATAGAGGTTTAGATCTTGTGAGGAGTGGGAGGAGGTCTGGCAAGGTGGCCTGGCAGCTCTGAGCTGCAGTGGGGATTCATGGCTGGCATCTGTGGACTGGGCACCTGCGTGTGGCCCCAAGTGGAGGCCCAGGAGATGGACATACATTGATCTACAGGTTGAGTCTCTAGAGACCTGTAGGCTGCTTCTAGCAGGAGTATAGGCAAAGTAATAAGGCATCCACTGTTACTAGGGCTAAGGGATTTGCAGAGTTTAGATGTATATTGAATTTACCCTAAGACAATTGCTCAGCAACACACACTGTCACTTCTGAAGGCTGAGGAGGAATATGGTCCATCTTGTGGGCATGACTATGGCACAAAGGCTGAGGACATTTGAGTCAATGGAGAGTGTCCAAGGCAAGGCCTGCAGTAGTGGGCAGAGGGGCAGGGATGCTGGGAGGAAGCAAGAGGCTGCTATATCCACTTCCCGCAAGGGCCTGGAGCGGAGAGATGAGCGAACTCAAACCCTATCTATTCAAGAACAACTGTGCGATGGTTTGTTAGGGGTTTGGTGTGTGTATTAGTTATTTTTCTGTTGAGGTTATAGAAACACCATGACCAAGGGAACTTATAAAAGGGAGAGTTTATTTAGCTTATGGTTCCAAAGGGGCATGAATCCATCATGACAGGGAGGCATGGTGGCAGAGGTGGCTGGATGTAAGGAGCGGAAGCTAAACTCTCAAATCTTCAAGCAGGCACAGGAAGGAAGAGAGCGACTCGAGATCCAGCAGGCCCCCAGTGATGTGCTTCCTCCAGCATGGCCACACCTTCTAAGACCTCCCAAAACAGCACTACCAAATGGGGACAAAATGTCCAAATACTTGGAACCTATGGGGAACAGTCTCATTCAAACTACCACATTCCACTCCCTGGCCCCCAAATAAAATTCAACATGCATTTAGTATAATCTTAAAGTCCCCATAGTCTTTACCAGTCTCAATACTATTCAAAAGTTCACAGTCTAAAGTCTTTTCTGAGCCTCAGGACAATATCCTAACTGTAAGCCCCTATAAAATCAAAAGACAAATTACAAAATGGCACCCACACTTTCAGCCTTCTGTGCTTCAAGAATTTGGGTTTCTGTGACCTCTGAGTGCAGGATCATGGCCCTCTGTCTTCTTATGCATCCTTTGTGCTTGGTGCATTTGGCAAAACCCAAGGTGGACAAGGTATAGTTAAAGACTCTTCATGGAGTGAAATCACCTGGGCAGCAGAGTACAGACATCTGTCCTTCTTCCTTCCCTGAAGGTAGAAGTCTGTCTTCTCCCTCACAGAAATGTGTGATCACCAGGAGACAGCAGAAATGTCACATAGAACCATGCCCAATGGCCACACTGTGGGGCTGGGATTAGGGTCAGTTTGGAACTGTGGGCTGCCTATTTGTAATCTCTGGGTCAAGTCTAAATTCTCCTGCCCATGTTTTTTTTTTTTTCTTTTTTAATTTTTATGCCAAGTGTCCTCTGGATATACATGTTTCTCTAGTAGACTGCCATACTTAAATATGACCCAGTATTCATCCTTGTGGTCCTTCCTCAGGTGCTCCATCCACCCCGGCACCTGCTGTGGCACTTGTACACAGAGTGGGTACTCAGTGGACTCAGAGGTGCTCAGTTTAGGAAGTGTCAGGAGCCTCTATCATTGGACCTCCAGCAGGATGAAACATCTGTATATGTATATATGGATTAAAATTTTAGAAAATTTAGCTGTGCTATCAACTTTGAAAAAAAAACTATCTTAATATACCATGTTGAATTAGCATTATACAGAAATTAACAGCCATGTTGATCTAAAACAGTTAATTTCCCATTTGTATAGAGGTAAGACACTATTAAATATGTAAGGTCTCATCTATGTGGCTTTGATTACGGTGCTGTCTGGAAAAGAAAAAGCCATGGAGAACATATAACTTGAATTCTGCTTAGAATTAGGAACGAGGTGAACTCCTGAGATTGTGTCCACCTGGGATGCTTAGACTAGACAGGGAGAAGATGGTGGCTCTCTGGTTCATACCAGCAGGCTTGCCACTCCCATCACTGCCTTTTTTTTCCCAACAGCCCATCTCATCCTTACTGTGGGAGGAAGCAGGAGGAGCCAGGACAAACCCCAGTGTATTATAATCTGAGTAGAAAGATGGAATTTAAATTGATAACTGGAGTGCTCAAATGTAACAAAATTATGATTAGATGCAGGTGACATTGTTGAAGAAGTCCCTAGGAAGAGTCCACATGGATTTGCCTGTGGCCGATGGCTGTTTGTGTGCGTGTTGCTGCTCCTGGGGAGGTTCGGCTCATCTTAAAGTGAGCTGCCTTTAACCTGCAGAAGTGCTCTGTAGGGTAGTCAATGGTATTATAGATTATAAGGCAAATAAAGAACATTGTTTGCTTGACTTACTTCTGACTTACAGGGCAATTTATATGAAGAGGAAACTGGTTTACGTCCCTCCCAGTGTTATTTGGGAGGCAGTTTTCTTGAAAACTCAAAGGTGACTATGAGTGAGTTCAAGCAAAGTCAAGGACTGGACATGGAAGCCACAAGATTGAGAAAAGTCTCAGTTGTGATCTTAATGAGCTTTTAATAGACAGGGTTGGTCTTCAGGGGAAAGCATAAGTTCACTGGAACAAGACAGAAGAAGTGGTAATGACAAGAAAGTGAGATTTTACTGAGAAGGCAGCATCACTTCCCCATCCTTAGAAAATGAGGACAAGAGGAATTCCAGTCACAAGCAGTCGGGAGAACATTCTCTAAGTGGTCTGTTGCTTTCCCCTTTAAACAGGGCAGAACATTGTGTTCTGACTGAGAATAAGATAAAGGGACTAATGAACCAAAGTCCAATAAATGCTGTGCTTGTTTATGGGTAAATTCAGGGCAGGGGACGGTGTGGCTGTGCTCAACCAACAGTCCAAAAAATGGGAGACTGAAGACCATTTGTCCATTTCTTTCTGACATGTTCAACCTGAATCTTTTAGGAGTGAGGAGGCTGTCCTCAGGGGTGCTAATCTGAACTTCTGAGATTTATAGAGACCTAGAGTTTACCCTCATGGTGGCTTAGTCCCTCATGACCCCTCAAGGTCAGCAAAGCCACCATCATACCCAAACGAGGCACCACAGGGTCTATGATGGTGTTCAGAGCTAGGCATGGATTCTTCCTGATCAAAGCTGACTGGACAAAAGAATCAGGTGGGGTGTGGGGGGGGCTTTTAGTCTCCCTTTCTATCACAGCTTGGTACTTTCCCTTAAATAAGCAAGGCTGAGAATTTTGGTCTAGTCCAATCTATGTATCAGGTGTGGTAAGAGCTAGGAAAAGTGAAAAAACAAAACAAAACAAAACAAAACCCACCCCCCCCGCAAACCCTTTAGGGCTATTTGCATTTTCAAATACATAGCAATAAACATTAGATATGCCAGGTCAATGACAATAATGAAAGCAGTTTGCCTGGAACCATTTGAACAAAATATAAATTGAGATGAATTGAAAGAAAAAAATAATACTCAATGCCAAGAAATGAGAGCCTACTTTCTCTACCATCAGCTTGTCTTTTCTTCCAAGTGTTTCTCTGAGTTTGCCACTTAAATGGCACTCTTGCCTGGTGTGGTGGTGTGCACCTTTACTCCTGGCCCTGGGGAGACAGAGGTAGGTGGATCTCTGTGAGATTGAGGCCACCCTGGTTCACACTGTGACTTCCAGATGGGCTGTGACTAGGGAGACCCTGTCAAAAAACAACCAACAAAAAGACCAAAAAAAAAAAAAAAAAAACAAAAACAAAAAAAAAACCCAAAAAAAAAAAAAAAAAAAAAAACAAAAACAAAAAAAAAACCCCACTTTTGCTGTGCTCCCAATTATTTTCTGACCAGGCCCGGTTCTGTATTAGAATAATGCCAACTCTTACTCTTGAATAAGGCATTACTGAATTACTTCAAATACATTACCTGATTTGGTGTAGTTACAGCAAATACCACAACACCCGACCTTTACAGAAACTGTCTTCTGCTGTGTCAGGATGAATTCAAAAGACCCTCTGATGAATGGTCAGATAGGAGTCAACATAATCGAATGGGGGCTTGTTCTTTTTCTCCCCATTAGTCAGTGCCAGCAGTGATGTATCCTGAAAGATTTCAAGCATATCACTGACACTTTCTGTTTTGCTTTGTTCTCTAGCCTTAGGGAACAGGGGAATTGGGAACTGGATGGATGTTAGAAATAGACTTCTTATAATTCTGGTTACACTTGGTATTTTTGCATGTTAATTTCCTGTGGGACACAACTGCCCATTGTAGGAATCAGCAGTCATTAATTATACCACCTTGCACAGCAGAAACTGACACAGGTAAAATAAACATTAGGATTTAATACAGCTTGTCTGCCACATTTAATTAGTGGTGGGGTTACTTTCTACTATGTGCCTAAGAAAACAAGGGAACATTCTGCCATTTCTTCTAGCAGAATGGAGGAAGGATTAAAAAAAGGAGTCAAGCCCATTTCCACCCAAAGGCTACATTCACCAGTAGGTGGCGCTGTAACAAAAGCAATAAAAAAAATCAGATCACAGGTTGGGTCTATGACCCCAGAGACTGGCCTCCAGCACCAGGACAGAGCCATGAGCAGAGGCCAAGGACAGAAGTCTTGAAGTCCCGTATATGGTAGGAGGTGGCTGATCTAAGAGGAGCCAGTGTCCAGCATCCTGTCAGGCACGGCCTTTTATTCTGCTAGTAAGGCCTTAAGCCTCACTACAGCTTCTATGAGGCCGACTCTTCCTCTTCCCCTTAAAATAATTTCCCAGTGGTCTGGATTTCCCATCAGGAAACAGAGACCACAACACTCAGGGAAGCCCTTCTCCCTAATTCAATGCGTGCAGATGGCATGCCTTCAGAGATCTTCAAATATTAAGCACTTTAAACCTCAAAACCTACTCCAGTCTTATAAGCAGCTCCACACATGTTAGAAGGAATCTTGTGAAAAGAAATGAAGAAACATCTCAGAAAATAAATGGGGAGGGCTCCTAGATGGAAGTGTGCTATATCTCTTTAGCCCTTCCGTATGTGCTAAAGCAAAGAACGTTTTCACCTCCATATCCTGTGTACCCCAAGTTCCCTTACCATCTTGTATGTAGTGTGTACAGTGTCTTGATGACAGAATGGACTTCAGCAGTGGCTGAACTGGTGACTCAGGAACACAATTAGCTTTATCCTGTTTCTTTCTGCTACTAAAGTCTTCTTGCTGGTCCTGGTGGCTGCTTCTGGAACCCATCATGGCATCTACAAGTACTCACTGACTCAGATGGCAACACACTCCACAGGAGTATGGAAGGGCCACACTACTGGTCTAGGTTGGTCTCTTCCACAAAGGTGTCAGGTGAACCCTGTCCAGAGAGGAAGGAGGACCCTAGCACTAAGGAAGTTGGAAAGCCAGTCCAGCTCCTCCAAAGGAGATGAGCGCTGGGGAGAAACAAGGAGCTTACATGGCTGTTATGATCAACAACCCACAAAGTGTGGCACAGAGTGAGGGAGGGATGGCTGGAGAATGGAGCTGGGTCAGGGCCCCTGCCATACTTTGGAAATCTGGCTCCCTTAGCCACTGGGTCCTGACCTAAGCTGAAATGCGGTGACTCTTCTGTGGTTTTATTTAGTGGTTTCCCAAGGAGTTTGTACAAACAGCCCAACACAGAAATGAATTATTACCAAGACAAAGACAGACCACTGGCCTCTCAGTGAGGGACAGAAAGCCCTACAAGTCTAAAAGTCAAGAAATACGAACTGCCACATTCCTGAACTAGCCAGGTACTGCTCAGGGCAGACCTGAAAGGAAATGGATGGACCCACAGAAGTCACCTATCTTCCACATACAGCTCTTAATTTGAACTGTTACAATAAAAGGTACATTAACTTGTTCACATGTTCTACGGGCCCTTGGGAGAACTGAAAGCCAACCTGGCTTTGAAGGAGTCAAAACTTTCTGGGGTCCTCCTCTATTTCCCTTTCAACATTTACCTGCATAGTAATAAAAGTGAGGGTATAACACCCACTATGCATTCTGCTGACCAGAAGGTCAATTTTACTACCTGACTCATTGTAGCTAAGCTTGCTGAGTATATTTAAACAAACAAACAAACAAACAAACCCAAATCAGTAATGCTGGTTATCAGGTTAATCTCGTCATTCCATCTTTTCATTCCAACCCCAAGCTGGTGTGACCATCTTCAAGACACGGCTGCTGGGGCAAAAGCAGATGGGTCCAATACTTGTAAATTTCATATTTATTGTAACAAAAATTATGACATGTCCATTTGTGCATTCTTCTGTAATATAACTCTGGGTATGCAGATGGCCTAAGGGACTCTATACAGTCATGCTGATTGTGGCAGCAGTAAGGAACACAGTTAGAAAGTGTCTGCAAAAGTCAAGAGGCTGGGCCAGGACAGGAAGGAAAGAGGTTCCAGTTCCCGAGGGCAGGCTGTTGCCCAGTGGCCCCAGAACCACACTATCTACACAGGAACACTCTGGCCAAAGGGCTCACATTGAAGGTAAGCTGGGTGGGTTCAGGGCAGGGAAGGCTTTTCAGGAGGTGAAAGTCAGTTATTCAGGCTGTGTCCTTATACCAAGACTACAACACATTTTAAGTATCACTATATTTATATAACACTGAACTATTTACAATAGAAATTTCTCAATCAACTGTTCTCTCAGAGAAAATTAGTGAATTCCAGTGACTTAAGTCACCTGACAGAGTAAAGCAACTCCTAGGAGTTAGTCTCTGTATTCTACAAACGTCTATCATTTTCAAGACAAAAAAAAAAAAGCCTTTCCCTGCAAAGAAACACAGAATTACAATATTAAATCATTTAGCAATGGCAACCTGCCCTGCCTTTCAAACAAACAAGCAACAAAAAGCCATTTAAAAAATATTACATTATCATTAACTGCTTCTCTGTAATATATTAAACCTTTTGTTCTTTGTCTTTACACATTTGATATGTTAGGGAAAGAAGTTAACAAATTTAAATCATATTTGTAAAGCATCACTAGAAGAAAAGTGGTAATTATTAAAAAATAGCCAATAGAAAGAGAACCTACAGAAGAGCTGCAGAGAAGGGTGAGGGCAGTGTCTGGGACAAGGACACGGAGTAAAACCCCTGGTTTAATGTGAGCCTGGAGACTCGCAGTCTTTCCGAGTTAGTTTATTGTTTAAAACAGTACTGGGTCATAGCGGCGTATCATAATAGTCTGGCAGCTGGTCCATCTGAAACTGCCGCTGTGGTAGCTGCTGGGGCTGCAGCTGCTGTGGCTGGGGTGGTGGTGGCAGCTGTGGCTGGGGTGGTGGTGGCAGCTGCTGCTGCTGCTGTTGCTGCTGTTGCTGCTGTTCCTGGTGATGCTTCATGATTTCTTTGACTTCCTCCTCCAACTCTGGGGGTATGATAAACTGATCATCAGGATCTGGCTGAGCTGGGGCAGCAAAATAACCTCCGGGCTTTCGGAGAGGTGCATCTGTGGCAACCTCTATCACGTTGTGGCTCCTTTCCTGGGGAGCTACTGAGCCATTAGCCCTACGTCGCCCAATGGTTCCCACGGCAGAAAAGTCAGCCTTCTTGGGCAGACTTGGCTCGTCCTCATTGGCACTGATGACAATGCCCTCATCACTGACCTCGGCTGGCACCTGAAGCAGGTGTTGCTGTCTCTCCTTCTCCTTGGCCCGGCTGCAGTGGATGTCTACTTCCACCTCTACCCGGCTGCCATTGCTAAAGACACCCTCAATGGGTTCTTCATCATCACTGTCAAGGCCATTGTCAGAGAAGGCGCTGGAGAAAGTGGCACTGGACAGCTGGCGTTGGAAGGAGTTAGACAGGCAGACCGGGTGGAGCATGCAGCGCTGCTCATTGGGGTAGGCAGGGCTGTTCTCATTTAGGACTCCAGAGGGGGGCTCATCGGAGGCTGTGGAGCCCACCTCACTACTCATCTCAGAGGTGGACAGCTCACTGCTGATCTCGGACGCCATGCCACTGCTGGAGGATGGCACACCCAACCCGTCTGAGGGCCGGTCCTTGATCACCATGTTGACTGAGGGTGGGAAGATGCCGGGGCTAGGCGGTGGCATGCTCCCTCCAGCACTGAGCTCGCAGCAGCAGAAGCTGTCCTCGGTGACACTGAGCTGTACCACCACAGCACTGATGCTGTCGTGGCAGCCGTAGCTCTGAGCCAGGGTGCACAGTTTCTTGGCAGCAGCCAGGGCATCAGGAACGTTGCGCACAGCCTCCACTGCCTCTTCAATGGATAGGGTGTCCCAGAGCCCCTTACTGCCAAGGATGAAGAACTCATCCTGGGGAGTCAGGAGCACAGACTGTACATGGGGGCGAGGTACTACGCTGGGATGGAGGAAAGTATAGCCCAGGATGCGTGTGGATTCTGTCACTCCATTCACCTTGCCATCCTGGAAGAAAGGTTTCCAAAGACACAGTGAGCACAGAACACTTGGGGCTACTGAGCAGCCTCCATCTGGTCCCTAATTGTAGGAGTACAGAAAGCACAAGTGCTGGGTAGCCCAAACAGGATGATCTGTTTACCCTGTAAAGTAGTGGTTAATGTGTAGTCTGGGCAGGTAAGGTGCAGTAGGGATGAGAGAAGTATTTCAGTCATTCCCTGAACTGGAATCATGTTCACACAAGGTAGTGAGATGTGTCCCTCTTCATGGCACACTGATATCTAGCCTCAAATGACATGCAGGCTCACTAGGTCCTAAGCCAGCCCGGGAAACCCTGAGACAAGGATGCTTCATGTTTCTTTCCATTAGTACAACCAGCATGGTGGCAAAGGTAGGTAAAGCCAGGGAAAAGGTGTGCACAGAGGGTGCTGAAGTAGCAGAGAAAATCTAGTGTGGCTACCTGGGTCAGAATGCTCATATGTTTGGAGAGGTAGATGCTAAAGGAGAAGTACCAATTCTTATGATTTGGAGAATCATAAGATGGAAAAAGAAGAAAGTCTCTACCCTTAGTTTAGACGGATTCACACCATTTAAACCAATGGTCAAGGTTTCAGACCACTGCCAGTGTAAATTAAGATGCTTACTTTTTTTCGGTCTTTTGAGACAGGGTCTCTCTGTAGCCCCAGCTGTCCTGGAACTTACTATGTAGCCCAGGCTGGCCTTGAACTCACAACAATCCACCTGCCTCTGCCTCCCAAGTGCTGGGATTAAAGGCGTGCACCACCATGCCTGGCAAGATGCTTAATTTTTAACTATGTGGAGGTGCTAGGTTCACACTGTAGCTTCCAAATTTGAGGGTCTTCAGCCTGTGACAACACGCCTCCCCATGTTCCTACTTTCCACACTTCTTTCCAGAGAAGGTTCAGCAACAAGAAATGCAACTTTTAGTGTGTCCCTAGGATTAGTAAGTTGCCTCTCTCAGAATGTTCCTGTCCTTCCCAGCTCCACCACCTGCCCTCACTTGGGCTTTCCAAGTGTTTGCTTATTCATGGGTGCCTTTCCCAACTCACATGACCTCGCCAGGCCTACAAGCAGGTGGCAGTCTTGGAACTAAAATGAGTAAAATAGGGCTTCAAGCACAAATTTTAATGCCCTTGATTGTAGTGATGTAATTCCTAATTCCCCTCACCCCCAGTATGGCATCTAACAAGAGCCACCCTTGTTTTTCTAGGCACCCTTCAGATCTCTCCCAGCATCTGTGTTTTAAGGGCATCTTCAAGGTAGAGAAATGAAGTTTAAAAACTCCTCACTGTTTAAGATTCAGCATAATCAAGGAAGAGGAGAGGCAGAGAAAATAAGAGAAAATGGCTGACCTATACACTGTGACTCATTCATGCAGCAGAAAGCAACCTTCAAATCATGCTGGCATGCAATGTTGGATACTTAGTTCAGTACTCTGTAGCTACTGGCCTGTCTACCATTCATTTTAATTGGTTGGAGAACAGATAGGAACACAGACTCATATCCATGAGATCCCAGACTATACCCGAAGTCTTTCTATGTCTTTCTTGAAGCACTCACACAGCCTCTCTGGAAGTAGTTTTTGTGTTTGTTTGTTTGGCTCTTGAGAAAGGGTTTCCCTGTAGCCCCCAGCTGGCCTGGAATATGCTGTGGAGACCAGGCTGGCCTCGATCTCACAGAGATCCACCTGCCTCTGCCTCCCGAGTGCTGGAATTAAAGATGTGCACCACCATACCAGCTGGAAGTGGTCTTTTTCTCTTCAGGAATACCTGCCTTCATCTCTCTACCTTGAATTACATGTGGTTCTGAGTTTTATCAGTAAGAGGAGGTTGAGAACTTCTTGTGGGCATCACCAAGCAAATAGCAGGTGATTGACATAGTGGTAAATTAGTAAACAGAGCAGAAAGAACTTTGGACATTTCTCTGGTAATGAATTGTGTCATACTGTTACCCCAGGGTTTTTCAATAGCAGCACTACTACCCCTTTGGGGACAGGTAAGTCTTTGCTGTGGGGACTGTCTGCCACATTGTAGGATGTTTAGCCATATTCCTAGCTTCTACCCACTATGTGCCAATAATAGTCCATCCAGTTTTGATGACAAATGTGTCTCTAGATCTTTACTTTTGCCCTTCTTCCCTTACCCTATGATGACTGCATTACTTAAATGAAATACAAGGCAAAAGACAAAATAGTTAAATCTACAGACACTCATAGGCTACATGTCAGACAAGCATTGCAAAATAAGGCAGATACCTATGACTCCCACTTTCCAGATGAGAAAACATAGGCTTAGAAAGGTTTAAAGGCCATATGCTGCCAGAGGTAGAGTTGAGATATGAAAACCATCAGTGTGACTTCCAGAGTCAAGTCCTCGACCACCTAACCAGTGCCTTTGAAGATCCAATAGAAAATACCCATGAAGTATTCTGCCTCCCTGGCAATTGATAAATGTCTTATTATGCTATAAGGAATTATAGAGATATTCCACAATATCTATAGACATACCACCAAGGAATTTGCTTAGTAACACTGTGGATTTTAAATTCTAATTTTGAACTAATACCAAAATCTCCTCTGAAGGCAAATGCTCTCACACAAGTTTCTGCCAGGAGAGGCCTCTCCTCCCTGTTGCCCAAAGAAAACTGCTGCTCACCTCAGTAATAATGGCCTTGTGCTGTTTAATTCTCTTCAGCTCTTCTTCACAGCTCATGATGTATGATCTGGACAGAGGCAGTGGCTTCCCATTCCGACAGAGAACTGTTTGACACTTGCCCACATTAGCAGAGGTCAAGGTAAAGGATCCTCCGGGATCCACAGGATCATGCTTGATATGACACAGGACAGCAGCACCTCCAAGTTTCTGTCCAGCAGTTCCAAGTTTTCTGAAATTCCAAGAGAAGGGATGAAAAAACAGCTAATTGTGTCAGTTCTGATCAAAATAAAGAGTGCAAAACTAGACAGGGTCAGGAGGACAGGAACCAGGATTGGACTTAGCCCCTTTCACCAAGCCATTCAGCTTCTCAGAAGTCTGACATCATACACACTTACATGGAGAGGTATCTGCTTATACCTGGGAGGAAAGTGTCACCTTTTGGCTAAAAGCCATATTTGCTGGGCTTAGCCTTCTGTTCCCAGCTGGCTGTCCCTATGTCAATCATCTTGCCCTAGCAGTACACTATAAGATATCAAGAAATTACTGCTTCTTTCTCCATCTACTTCTCTAAGTTCTCTGTTCCCACATAACTCAGAGCAGGTATGAACACAGTATATGCATGCAGACACTCTGCAGACTAATTCTAACCACCACCTTCTTTGTTCTAAAGGATGTTTGCTGCTGGTCTTGCCCCAAGCAGCCAGACTTTCTTAACCACTGCTATTTATTCTACGAAATGCATAGGAAGGACATTCTGGTACAAATACCAAGTGTTTTTTTTTTTTAAATTTATTCTTTCATTTGACCATTAATCCATGGACTTAGGAATATTTGAAGCACCTATAAACACTGACAATCAGAAGGATCAAAGAACACTGATCACAGGCTCTACTAATGATCACTTGTCCAAGGTCCCTCCAAAGAGTCTTGACAGTTACAAAAAAACAGCCTCCCTTGCCTTTTAAGGGCAGGACAGACCCTCGGGCACTGTGAGCTCCCATCAGTCTCTAAGCAAAGCAACTGGCAGCAGCAGCAATGGAAACCAAGGCTGCCTAGCTACATGGACACTATGCACAAAGAACATGCAGTCACCCCGAGGACTGAAATGCTCACCACAGTCCTCAACCCTGCCAACGAATAGACAAAAGTCTTCAAAACACCCTAGAGAAGGGTCTATGACTCAGATTCCCAAATGTCTGCTTCCAGACGTCCATGACCTCATTCAACTTTAGGTAAATGCTTCCAAGGCAGCACTACTTTCTCTTAAAGGCACCAAGATTTGTAAAGTGGGACTAGTAATCAGAATTTGGGATCCTTAGTTTTAAATTCTTGTTGTGTAAGAGCATTTTGCGAAAAGTGTGCATGCATAGTGTCATGTATGTGCACATATATCAGTGTGTGACAAGGTGGTGGTTGAAAATGGAAAAACGCTGTATTAGGTGGCTGGAACACCCTTGGAGGGCTTGGATCCTGGCTGCATGGCCTATGGGTCCTTAGGGCACTTTGCTTTACTTCTCTGTCCTCAGTTTCTCATATAAGAGAAATATGAGAGTAGCAATGCCTATCTCACTGGGGAAAATGTATGGCATGTAAAATATTTTAAAAAATGACTGCATATTAGCTATCACAATTGTGCTCAACTACTGTACTGGCTCCTTTTTAGTGTCAACTTGACACAATAAGACGGAGTCTCAACTGAGGCACTTCCCAGATCAGATTGGCCTGTAGCCATGTCTATGGTGAATTATTCTGATTGTTGATAGATATAGGAAGGCCCTGGGTAGGTAGGCCTGGGTTGTATAAGAAAGGTGGCTGAGTATGAGCCAGAGAGAACAAGCCAGTGGGCAGCATTCCTCCATGGCATTTGCTTCAAGCCCTGCCCTGCTTGAGTTCCTGCCCTGATTTCCCTAGTGATTAACTGTGACCAGTAAGATGAAGTGGGCCCTTTCCTCCCTAAGTTGCTTTGGTCACAGTGTTTTATCTCAGCAGCAGAAACTGCTGTGTGTGCCCGCTTCGAATCTGGTAGACAGAGGTGCATCTGTAGCAAGAGATCTGCTTGTCTCAGGCTCTGCAAGGGGCAGACACAACTCTGAAGGCTGTAAGAGCAGCATTCTCAGAGACAGTGCCTGTCTTGGTTACAAAGCCACTTCTTCTGGCAGATTATCCATGGGGGAGAAGTAGAGGACGAGATCATCACCACTGCCATGACTATCAACGTACTAGGATATCTGCCACTGAATCCCGAAAGAATAAGGGTCTGCAGTACAGAACGCAGAGCAAGGCAACTCCTGCACAATCTACAAAGCCCTTAAGGTGACAAAAGAATGAGAAGTTCTTGGAATGAAGGTATCCTTACAGCATCAGCCCTAAGAGTTCAAGCAATAGTCCCCAGTTCCTGCAGTGACCCGAAGTTATACTGTAGGTAAAAGGAAGTACCAGACAGCGGCCTAGGAATCTGTCAACAACACTGGCTCCAACACCAAATGAACAGGAGAAGGGCAACATACAAAGAATGTTTTAATCCTGGTCTAAAATTTGACCTACTCCATTTCAAAAAGTTTGTACTACCTCAAAGCAGCCATAGCATTTCCTGTAGGCCAAGAGACTGGGATTAAAAATGGTCCATTTCAGAGAGATGTCCACACATGAGAAGAGGAGGTCTAAGGAGCCTGTGGTGTTCCTCTGATTTGAGGGAGGGTGGGTGTTGTAAATGATGAAAATTTGGAATCAATACAGGTCTATGACGTCTAGTTCTCTGAGACACTAGATTCCTGTCATTGACTTAAGAGAATGAACATCACTGTGTCTCAAACTATAGTCCAGCCCTGATGTTCAGACAATACCACACTGCCTGAATGCAGCTGGAGCAGTAAGCTGAAACAATGTATCAAGATTACTGAGCACTTACTTTTCAAGGAAGAGAGAAACACTAAGAGCAAGAAGGTAGGTCTGGAGGTACAGGTCTGTAACCTCAGCATTTGAGAGGCTGGGACAAAGGGATCTTAAATTCAAAGTCAGTCTGGGTTACATAGTGAAACTATGTCTCAAAACAAATAGTGAATAAATAGAAAAGGAAGAAAATGTTTCACCTTTGCATAACTATGAATGTATTGACCATGTATTCTTCCTCATTTTTCGTTTTCTGAAGTTCTTCAGCCAAAATGTCACTCATGGTACACTGGAGAAGGTAGGGCACCTCCACATTCCGGTCCCCATCAAACACACCATACAGTGCTTCTCGGTTGTCACGGAAGTTGTTCACAGAGAGGGCTGCGACACACAACCTGCAGAGCAAGAATACTTCCATGATGAGTCCATTCATCTTTTCTTCTTGACCCCTAACTCAACGTTTTAAAAAAAAATATGCCCCCATTTGTCTTTGTACTTGGATCCAGAAAGGGTCAGGTAAACTGAGCCCAGATAATTGGCATCGATTAATTTCTATATGCAGAGAAGAACTGATTAAAACACATGATGCTTAACACATATCTTCTCCCACCCTTCTCTCTCTTTTTTTTTTTTTTAAATAATATTATTTACTTTTTATTTTTTAAAGATTTAGCACATGCCTTTAATCCCAGCATTCCAGAGGTTGGAGGCAGAGGCAGGATCTCTGTGAGTTCAGGCCAGCCTGGTCTACATAGCAAGTTCCAGGCCAGTCAGTCTTACATAGTAAGACCCTCTCTCTAAACAACAATAATAAAGGATTTATTTTTACTGTTTTTAATTAATTGTGTGTGTGTGTGTGAGTGTGTGTGTGTGTGTGTGTGTGTTTATGTGACCACAGTGCAGGTGTCTGTGAAGGCCAGAAGCATTGCATGCCCCCGGGGCTGGAGCCACAACCAGCTTATGAGTTGTCTAATGTGGGTACTGGGAAGCAAACTCGGGTCTTCTATAAGGGCAGTATGTGCTCTTAACTGTTAAGCCAGCTCTACATTCCCTGATTTTTATTTTTAAAGGCAATGAAAACAAATGAGTGTAAGAGGCATGAGAAATAATATTAGATTATGTCTTCCAATGTACATATGCATCCAACAATTAAGAAGAACCTCTATATCTCCACATACAACCAAAACAGAGTTACAACTAAAACACAGTGTGTGCATACATGCATGTGTGCATGTATGAGTGCATGTGTGTATGTGATGCTGAAGAAAAAAGAAGAGAACAGCATTTAGCCACTGGTGCCTGCCCTGCTTATTCCTTGGTAAAATTCCAAAGCAGCAGTAGGAAGAGGACACAAGCACTGGCTGGGGAGGACCAGGAAGTGAGGGCTGCCCTGCACATCACTTCAGGGAGGAGAAACACTTTAAGCCATTGTTAAGCACTAGAGGTCACAATCTCTCCATTGAAGAATTTATGTCTCCCACAACTGGTCGCACAAGGGAGATTGTCTGTGAATTGCCCAAGTCTAAGTGGCACATCTAGGATGCATGCAACCTCTACAGCTAAGGAACATAGAACAATGGATAAAGAGAACACTAATGCATCTTTCAATGCTCATCAATGAAGCTCCCTCATGCAACAGAGGACCAGGAATGGAAAAGGTCACAATGGCCAAAACACAGAGAATAAAAGTCTGCAGAGTGTGGGTCCTTAGACGGGACATCTATATTAAAGTCTACCCACCCAGGGCTCAGAGATCATTGCAGAAGAGGGGGCAGAAAGAGCCAGGGAGGAGGTGCATGACCATACAGAAATAGTCCTACAAGTACCTGGGACCCTTCTCATGGGAACCTACAGCAATGGTGTCAGCATGCACAAGACTCATGCAAACTTAGACAGACAAAAACCCAGCACAGAACTGTGGAAATGAACATTGGGCTCCAATCTTAGTTGAAGAATTATTGGTAGTTGATTACTGCTGGGTGAGCAAACAGCTGATCTTCTTAAAGGGAGAGACTCTAGATAGGCTGACTAGATCCCAGTGGATGAACTTGCACTGAGGGACATCTGGGGACACTAACTTTACATGATAGGCCTTAACACAAATGATAGAATGTATGAACTCCAGTGGGGGGGGTATAGGAGGGTATCAAAAGGGAAGGACATATAAAGATGAGTTTCTGTATGAAATACACAAAAAAATTCAATAAAAAATGTAAAAAAAAAAAAAAAATCCGTCTCCAAGTGCCAGAAACTATCCAAATAAAACCAAGAAGCCAGACATGGTAGCACATACCTATAATCCTAGCACTTCAAAGGCTGAAGTGGGAAGATCAAAAACTCAAGGACAGTTTGGGATACAAGGTGAGACCTACCAACAAACCCCACAAAAACAACAGAAATGGAGAGAAGGAAAAGGATTTAGAAGGGGGAGTCAGGGCACTACGGAGTGGTGGGATAATGTCACACAGCTTAATATATGGGAATAGAGACAAAAGAAACTTCGAAAGGATTAGAGACATCAAAATCTTACCAATTTATAGCAAAAATTTTAAATTTTATTAAAATTATAAACCTAGAGATACAAGAAGCTCAACAACTATCTATCTATCTATCTAAATATATCTTTATATTTATATATAAACTTAACTGAGGCATAGCAAAATCAATATGCTAAAAATCAGAAAGAAAAGTGGGAGATGCAGTCATGAACGACAGCGATTTCTCCTCAGAAACAATGTAGATGACTGCAGAATAGCCATCTTTCAAGTACTGAGAGTGGGGGGGAGGGGTACCTAGAAGGCAGGCTAGATTCTAAACCAGTAAAAACAGCTTTGAAATGTTAAAGCTTATAACATTTTCAGAAAAAAAGATCTTCCAAACAGAAGGCTGACAATGTAAGAATTACAAAAGGAAGAGCAGGACACAAAAAGAAATCTGGATCTACACAGAAGAACGAAATGCACCACAGATGACAAATGGGTAAAGACAGTCTTTGTTGCCACAGTGGGAGCATGGCACCCTGTGGAGAGAGGCAGGAGATGCTGCTCACACACCACAGTAAATATGACAAAGGTCTCCTCCCCTACTTAACCTAGCAAAGAACTGTCTGGCTCAAAATGTCCACGGTATTGATATTAAAAAAACACTATTTTAGAAAGTAACACACTAAACTAAAAATACTAAGAGTATGCTGCTTTGGAATTTTATAACAAATGTACAAGTAAAATATAAGACAACAACAGCACAACAATAGGGACAGGGAGAGTTGAGGTATTTGTTAGGTTCTTCTGTGTAGAGTGATACAGCATTTGGAGGTAAGCTGTAAAATGTTAAAGATTATGCTATAAACCCTAAGACATACAGGAACACAGACATACATACAGACACAAACACACACACACACACACACACGAATGAACTGAGGAGGCTAATATAGAAAGGAGAGTAACAATACCTAACCCAAAAAGATTTAGAAAAAGTAAATAAAGAACGTTATGATTTTTTTAAAATAGTAAGTTGGAAGGTTTAAACTTATTTGTAATTTCACTAAATATAAATAAGTGATTGAAATACTACCCCCAAAGACAAAAATCATCAAACTGAATTAAAAAAAGCAAGATATGACCATATACTGCCTATAAAACTTTCATTTTCAATACAAAAAGGCAAATAAGTTAAAAGTAAAAGGATAAAAAATAGTGTATGATGTTGATCAAAACAAAGTCAGTACAAGGAAATTAACAACTTTACATGGTCGTATTACAAAATTAGAGGTATCAAATCATTATCTAAGTTCCAGTGACAAAACTAGAAAGAGAACAGAGCAAACGCAGTATGAGCAGAAAGGAAACAATGAAAGGAAATAAGTGACTGAAACAGAGAAATGACTGCAAAAGATAAACAACTCCAAAAGTTGGTTTTTTGAAAATACGGCAAATCAATAAACCTCAAACAAAACTGATCAGGAAGGGAAAAAAAAATTATCAGTATCATGAATCAGAGGAGGGGAGCATCACTATACAATACCAGATTTTAAAAACAAAAACAGGATATTATGAACAAGTCGTGGGGTAATACATTTGAAAACCAGAAGAAATACACAAATTCTTTGAAACACACAAATTACTAAGTTTATTTGGGAAGAAAGAGACCATCATATAGTAAAGAAATGATATGTTTAGTTAAAAGCTCAAGAAAATTCCAAAACCAATGGCTGGAATTCCTCCAAACATTTAAGGAATATATAAATCCATTTAAAATAAACTTTAAAAACTCAAGAAGAGGAAACATTCTCCAGCTTATTCTATGATATCAAAAGCAAGCAAATAGATGGGTGTGGTATCCACACCTTTAATACCAGCACTCAGGAGGCAGAGGCAGGCAGGTGAGATCAAGGCCAGCCTGGTCTACATTTGTGAGCTCCAGGCCAGCTGTGGCTACAGGGAGACCCTGTCTCAAAAAAAATCAATCAATCAATCAATCAGTCAGTCAGTCAGTCAGTCAGTCAGTCAGTCAGTCAGTCAGTCAGTCAAGCAGGCAGGCAGGCAGGCAGGCAGGCAGGCAGGCAGGCAGGCAAGCAGGCAGGCAGGCAAGCAAGCAAGCAAGCAAGCAAGCAGGCAAGCAAGCAAGCAAGCAAGCAAGCAAGCAAGCAAGCAAAGAGATCAACATCTATCACGGAACACAGACATCCTCGAAGACTTACCAGCAAACTGACTCTCATAGTGTATAAAAAGGGTATATATCATAACCATTCATCCTGGGAATCAGTGTACTTTACCATATCAGAGACTTGAAAACTCTATCATCTCTTCTCTAACAATGTGCTATCCATTTATAAAAACAACAAGCAACAACAAAAACTCACCCCCAAACTGGCTTAATGTGCTAGCCAAAATCCTGGCACAGATTGGGTAAATGATCCCAAAGACCTACCCACCCCTTACTGAGGAGCTATTGGCAGTGGATAGTTGCTGGGGGAGGGAAAACTGTTCTTTTATGAAGATGTGGCTGGCCCTGGTAGGATACCCTGCTTGTATGGGCAGCACTAACTGGACTTAGTAGGTTAGGGGAAAAAAAAGACACTAAGTTAGAAGTGGAGAACACGGGGAGTAGATACAACATATTTCATTGTATATACATGTATGAACTTCTCAAAAATAAAAATAACTGAGCAAACTACAAAGAGAATTTTCTTAAATTTTATAAAGGCATCTATAAAAAATACCTTAAAAACCTCAAGGCATTTCTGCTAAAATTAGGAATGAGATAAGGGTGCCTATTCTCTCCACTCCTATTCTTCATGTTTTAGCTATAGCAATAAGACAAAGAAAAGAACACAAATAGGAAAGGAAGCTGTCAGACTACCCCTACTTGTAGACAGAGGGAAGGTGGAAAGAAGAGAAGAATAGACATTCACTGACATTGGAGGCAAAGACACCACTGTTCTCCCTTCTTTTGAGGCTGCAGGCAGCAAGCTCCTTGTTGAAATGACTAGTTTATGCACAATGCAAACATATACACAAAACGACCCCAAAATAAAAAACTAAACCAAAACATCCTTTCCCCAAACATACTTGAGATTGTTCTGGCAAAATCAAAGGGCCAAAAAAGTAGGAGGAATATAGTGGGTGCCCAGGCTGGGCTGAGCTTTTAGGGTGCTGTTGTCTGTTCTTTCTTGATCCAGTTGGTGGTTTGCAAGTGTGTCTACTTTAGGATAGCTCACAGAGCTGTACACTCATCATTTTTATACTTTTCTCAACCTTAATTTTATGAGAATATGCAGAAAACAAAATCTAATTGGTTACTGAATTCATATAGATAAATAATAAATGTTCTGAAATTAGAAAACAGCTTCACATACTGGAATTTTTAAGATATAGTTCCTTTAGTCTAAAATGTAATTACCTCCAAAAAGGCAATTTGCGCACCCCAAAGAATATACTAACTTTCTGTTGATACAATGATAGGACAAAGTCCATCACAATGAGTCAACGGCTAGAGCCCTGGCAGAGTTGTGGCAGGCCTGCTGAAGTTAATCTGCCTTTGCTAAGCAGATGGAACAGAGATGCCAAGATGAGGCCTACTGTTCCTCTGGACAGCACGAAGCCTGATCACCCTACAGGTACTGAGGAGGGATCTGGACATTGGATTTGGCACTAAAGTTGTTTCCTACCCAGGAAAGCAGTTAGCATGGTAGCACTAGCTCCAGTGGTCAGTGGTTCAGATAGTCAGTGGTTCTCAATCCTGGACACACTTTTAGAATTTCCTGGGACATTTAAAAAAATTCTAATTAGTGGGTCTAGGGTGAGGGTGTGTGTTTTTTGCAATTCTCCTGCATCCCCATCTTAGGTACTGAGATTACAGGTCCAGGTGAGAATATTATTATTGTTGCTGTTTTTTTAAAACCTGATTTGTTCTAACATACCTCCAAGGCTGAATGCTGATGTGAGTTATTACTGGATCTTCTTACACATTCGTTCTGTTCTTTCCTTATTCTTAATACTTTGTGAAATTATGACTGCCCTAGGTATAAGATTTTTTTCTTTCCTAATTATTAACACCTCCTTGTAAATATAGGCAAGTCTGAGAAGCTTATTACATTTCTCAAGAAAATCAACATTTATATCTAAGAGAGGGGTGATTGGTGAAAATAGGTTAGAAAAGAAACTGAGATGAACCACTACTGGTAGCAAGAGAAGCAGATGACATTGCAGGGAATAGGTATCAAACTTGCCAAACTAATTTAAATTGTGGAAATAGCTCCATAGTCACCAATGTGAGTGATCTTGAATATAGACAATCAAAGCGACTTTTCCCTTAATTCTATCCCTGTTTTGCTTGGTAAACAGGCTTCTGAGAAAGATAAAGGGGGCTTTTCACAGGAACCGGGATGCAATTCAATACTTAGGCCTTTTCCAAACACTAGAGTCTTACATAGATATAATGTGTCAGTTACACTGCATCCTAGTAACCTCTCTCACAAAAGAAGAGTATGTGATGCCAGCCAGGCCCTCAGCTTGGTGTTTAAACATAAGGGAAGAGGGAGCCTCACTCTAGAGAAACGTACTTAAACTCTACCATGAGGTCTCTTCCTAAATTACTAACGGAGGCAGACAAGGGGCATTTTATGCTTCAATGTTTTGTCCAACTTACTTGTTTTTCACCCCCGATGCTTCAGTGTAACCATGACTCCATACTGCTGGGGCTCCAGATGCATCTCCTGCCAAAGGCTGGTCAATCTTGAAGCAACGGATGTTACTAGCAAGAGAAAAAAGCAGTAAGAATCATTAAGAACAAACAAGTAAGTGTGAATAGCTACCTTTATGTGAGA
Source organism: Nannospalax galili (assembly GCF_000622305.1). Taxonomy (NCBI): domain Eukaryota; kingdom Metazoa; phylum Chordata; class Mammalia; order Rodentia; family Spalacidae; genus Nannospalax; species Nannospalax galili. The sequence goes on along the minus strand of NW_008344488.1, from coordinate 2,248,399 downwards.
AATGAAAACACCCTCTAAGCACTCTACTTACCATGTCTTACTGTGTACATTGTAACTGAAATATTTATCAGCAACAAGAACCAGCTACTCATCACAATGAAAGCCAAGGAGTACACAGATACAGCATGAAGATTAGCTTTCATGATGGCTATAAAGCAGCAGTTAAGAGATTGTCAGACTGCACACTACATGACTATTCTTCCCTAAGAATAAAAGAGAGCTCTCAGTCTTGTCATGGGTAAATAAACCTTAAGGCCCTGGGGGAGATGGCTCAGTTGGTAAGTTACTTGTCAAGAAATCATGAAACTTTGAGTTTGACCCCTTGCATCCATGCAGCAAGTTGGGTGTGGTGTTCTGCACTTGTAATCCCAGCACTGAGAAGGTGGAGACAGGATCCCTGGCCAGCCGGTCTATCTCTAATGGGTGAGCCCCAGGTTCCAGTTAGGCACACTGTCTCAAAAAACAAAGCAGATGGCTCTTGTGGAATGACAACTAAGGATGACATCTGGTTTCCATGTGTACCCATATATACTTACATAAAAACAAACAAAGCTTAATTATTAGGTTGGGTATATTGAGGTTAGGTGTTTGTTAGAGAATTCTGCAATGTTCATCTCCAAACCCAACTTCTGTTCATATTACCCACTAAAATACCTAACAAACATTATTGAGGACTTGCCACTACTTAGTCCTTCCAGGTTTTTCCTTAGCCATCATCTACATTAAGGCTACTACCATAAAATAAGAGACACGCAAAATTACAAAGCAAATGAAGCCTATTGAAATAAACTATAAATTTACTACACCTATTTAAGATGTGAGATTTAAGTTCTCTCTCAGTTCTTGAACTGGTACAATAGGACCCAAAACAGAAGCACAAAAGAACAAAGAATAAACTTTGATTCTTTTTTTTTTTTTAAAAAAAGTAGTCTACTAGTAAGCATCCACTGCCCCTGAACAAGAAGTCCTAACCATGCTGGAAGTCTGTAGAAAGAATGAATTTTATGTGGCAAATTGAATCCTGCTTATTTGCACATTGCTGCTGGGTTTCCCCTCACAGCATTAAGCAAAAGTACATAGATCATCTCTTGCCAATTTAAAACCTAACTCCTTTAGTCACGACCCCAAGAATTTTAAATATCTGTTGGCATTCAGTAATTCCTAAATCTGACAAATTTTGAATATTCTTCCCAAGAACTACTTAAAATTTAACTAGTAAATTTCACTTTGATTGCAGAAATACATGGTGGCAATTTCTCTGAAATTAAAAAATCTGTCTAAAGAAAATTCTAGGAAATGGAGAGGTGTGTTAAAAGGGCTTAGTGTTCAAGGATGAAGACCTGAGTTCAGCATCCACATAGAAATCCAGGCATGGCTGTAGCACCTGTAACCCTAGTGCTGGAGGATAAGGGTGTGGAGACAGGAGGATCACTGGATAAGGGTGTGGAGACAGGAGGATCACTGGATAAGGGTGTGGAGACAGGAGGATCACTCCAGTAACATATGCTCACTCTAGGGACTTTAACAGATTTTCATTTATGCAAATAAAATTGTGGGAGCATCCATCTATTTATCTATGTATCCATCCATCCATCCATCCATGGCTCCCAGCCTAGCTCCTGGTTCAGTGAAAGACCTTGTCTCAAAGGAATAAAGTGAGTGATAAAGCAGGTCACCCAATGACTTCCTCTGGTACCTGCAAAAACACTCATATACACCACACAAGATTGTACTCTTGGGGCTTGGAGAGATGGCTCAGCAGTTAAGAGCATTGGTGCTCTTCTAAAGAACCCGAGTTCTGTTCCCAGCTCCTACATGGTGGCTAACAACCATCCCAAACTCCAGTTCCAGGAGATACGACACCTCTTCTGGCCTCCATGGACACTATATGTACATGGTGCACTTATATAAATGCAGGCAAAACACTCATACACATAAAATAAACCCAAAATTTTTTTTAAAGATTGTACTCTCAATCACTAGCATTATCATTTTCTCTCCTACTTAAAAAACATAGAAGGTAACAATATAAAATCTCTAACCAAATTAATATCTCACTCTACAATAAACTGTAAATCCTCTTTTCACCATTTTCTATTTTATAAATAAAAGAGAAGCAATAAAAAGAGAGTTGCTGTTACTTGCTCTCCATAGGCACTGGCACTCAATTTTATCTTTATAAAATGGTGCCACGTTTCTGTTCTTTCCAGCTCTCATCACATCTTTCCTAAATGCTAAGGAAAACTGAAGGTTCATTTCTAAGGACACAGATAATTTTACGGACCAAAACATTTTCAAAGAAATAATTTCATTTCCTAGTCTGATCATTAAAGGAAAAAAAAAAAATCCTTTCATCTCTGCTGCACTCAACAATACTCTGTAATCAAGCCGTAATGTTTTGTTCTCCAGCCTAGCTGGCTACCATGGTTGAGCAGCCACCTGAAGGGATTGACATGCAGATTCTTCAATACCTTCCAATGAGGCTGGGCCTGAGCTTAGCCCCACAGAAGAATGCCTACACATGCTCACTCTGGTTCCTGTAGAATAAGAAGTCAATCCTAAAACTACAGCAATGTATGGAAACTCCCCAGAGTTATTAAAAAGACACACCCTCTGGGTGCTAACCAGAAGGTAACATTTTCAGTATTATGATTCATTGTCTATTATTAATTATTTTTTACATCTGAGAGTACAACGCCTTCACCACAGTGGGTCAGTCACTCCAGTAACATATGCTCACTCTAGGGACTTTAACAGATTTTCATTTATGCAAATAAAATTGTGGGAGCATCCATCTATTTAACCATGTATCCATCCATCCATCCATCCATCCATCCATCCATCCATCCATCCATCCATCTATCATCTATCTGTGGTTTTACATTTTCTTTCTAATTATGTCATAATATTTTCATGTTGTTATATTCATTTAAAATAGAAATAGAAATATCTTGATAATTATCTTTGTGTTTAAAATAAACACTATTTTTCTAATTGTTTTTTAAAATAAAATTTTGGAATACAGAACTTTGGCTTAAATGTGTGAAATTTTAAAAAACCTGGTAGAGTGGGCTGATTGCTTTAAAGCAAAAACTATACTAAGTTAAACTCCTTGCACAGTATCAATTAGAAATGTTGTTTGAATACTTGGTTTTTCTTGATATACTAGTAAGGATAAACATCTTTTCCTATAACTGTACTTGTTTTGTTAAATGTTAAAGTCCTTGACTCATTTTCTGTTTGAATGAGAACTTTTCCTTTATTACAAAGGATTTATTTTATGTGTGTGTGCACATGTGAGTACAGGTGTCTGTGGAGGCCAGAGACGGACACTGGATCCTCTGGAGCTGGAGTTACAATTAGTTAAGAGCCACTTGATGTGGGTACCGGGAACTGAACTCAAGCAGTACATGCTCTTAACTGCTGAGTCATCTCTCCAGTCCCCAAATGAGAACTTTTCTTACTGGCTTATAAGAGCACTTTCTACTAACAATTTTAATGCTTCAAATTCATTTCATCCATGTTTCTTCCAGTTTTCATTTGCCTTTTAGATTTACTCTTCGGTAGTTTTTGGAATAGATATTTAAAACTTTCATGTGCAAAATTCATGCAAAAATACATACAATATAAATATTAAAACCAATCCATATATATTGATTTCTTTTATTGAGACATTTTCCACTCTTTTGATTTAAAAAAAAAATCCATTCTTGCTTACACAATACTTTTGTTTCCTTTGGAGACACTCTGTAACCCAGGGAGTCTTGTAAATCACTGTGTAGCCTAGGCTGCCCTCCAACTTGAGGCAATCCTCCTGCCTTAGCTTCGTTAAGTGTTGGGATTAATAGGTGTGAGCCTCCATGCCCAGCTTTGACATAATTCTTTAATATAAAACTTGAATATCATAAACACTCATTAAGATAGAAATATACTTTGATAATTCATGGTACTCTTAGTCTTGACCAGAGATCATGCTGGCCATTCAGGTCAGCTTATAAGGGGTGAAATAACTGACTGAGGAAGTTGCCCATACCATAAATTGTTCAGAAAGACCAAGTCCCTGTGTCTTTCCTAGGACATTCTGCCTAGGCAGCATTTTTTGGTTATATAACACAGCAATTTTTCTCTAAGTACTTAAAAAGTCAGCAAGTGAGCATTAGACCTATTCTAACCAGGAATCTCTTTAAGAGGCCTTCAAGTTTTGAGTTACACTACCTAAAAAGTGTATTAAGGGACCATTCACCAAAATTCTCATCTTTTCAGTTTTTCTTTAAGATATGATGACAATTCCAACAGTGTACAGGCATGTACAGCAGAAACAATGACTGAGGTGGGCCAATGTTCAAGACCACTACTTATAGACTGCATAAAACAGGTATTCAGGAGTCTAAAGGAGAAAGGAATGTCCACTCATATAATCCGAGTATCCAGAAATTTTATTTTAATATTTTTGTTATCTAGTCTTTTGGGCTTATTTTAGGTATATGAAAATTTACATATGCATGATGCACATGCATTAATTTTTCAAAAATATGTGATTATGTATGTATGTATTTGTTTGTAAGTTTTTTTAATTTATATGAAAATGGAGAGCCTTCCAACTAATACTACAGTTCTACATCTTGATTTTAATAACTGGATTATATTTGTGAAGCTCAATTTATTTAATTCTATGGACACTTGAAATTCTGTGGTAAACATTCAGACAATGGCATCTTTTCTGCTGATATTACCTTAAACAATATTCAACCTGTCATATTTTATCAACATCCAGGATGAAGGTATGTTAATGAACTCTGACAAGACAGGAAGAGAACTTTGGCAGGATCTAACTACAATGACTCCATATTCCCAGTTTTATTGTTTTTTTAATAATCCAGAGTTTAGTTTCTAACTACTAACTTCCTTCACATTACCCACCTCTTTCAAAATCCTTCCCTAATACTGGCATTAGGTACCACAATCATGTTATCAGTAAGCACTTGGATTTAAGTTCACCGCTTGGATGGTGCTCCCGCTATGTGTCCTATCTCCTGGTGTATATGCAGACAGTAAGTCAATAGGTGATTCCCGTTTCATGTCTTCACTATGTTATAAATCTCATTGCTAGTGAACACTGAGGGGCCACAGTGCTTTACAAAATACTTACTTCAGCAGCTCCAGGGTTTTGTGGTCGAGGGCAAGGCGGGGGTTTCCAGTCAGGTCTAGCTCTTGTAGTTTGGGTGGCAGGTTTTCTGGTAAAGTGACTTCACTTAGCTCATTACAGCTCAGATCCACACACTGATGGAACAAATGGAAACAAGAAAGATGATCTGGAGAGGGCCATGAGTTCTAAATCCTATGTTCTGGAGGTCAATGACTTCAGCCATTACTGGTGGAATAAACAAAAGGCAGCTCCCTTCCACTCTGCTTATACAAATGCAGTCATGGCTACGCATGGTGGCACATGCCTTTAATCCCAGCATTTGGGAGGCAGAGGCAGGCAGATCTCAAGATCAGCCTGGTTTACACAGAAAATTCCAGGCCAGCCAGGGCTATGTAATGAGATTTGTCTTAAAACCCAAAACCAAAAACAAATGTGGTGACATATGTAGTGATAATGCCCCTCCCCCAAAGATTCATAGACTACCTAACAAAACCTCCAGTGCACAGCATGGAAAACTTCCTTTTGAGTTGTTGGTCCGGGGGCTCCAAGATACTTCCAAAATAAAACAGGCTATTGCCACTGCCCATGGTTGCCTCCCGAACTTGAAGGTAAGACCCTATTATTGAAGACACCACATACTTCAGACCAAGAATTTGGAGAAACTGAGCTGTATCTGATCTGAAGTCTCCTCCCTGAGGACTAGCTCCCATGGTATCAGAAGGTGCTATGCAAGTTGCCAAGGAAGAAAGGCAATCAATAACCCAACCAGCTGTTAAAGCCTATGAACCACAATAATGATCAGCCTGGCAAGATAACCCCAGTTGTGCAACAGTGGTGCTTTTATCTTGGGAGTAATAAACAGCTGTCTAACTAGACTCCATAGGCAGAAATTCATACCTGATTCTGTAGACCTAGCCAAATATCCATAGCTGGAGAGGTCATGGACCTGCAGAGGAACCTACTACTGCCATTTCCTGAACCAATATAATCTCTAACTGCATTCTAAATACTTACACACACAAATAAATGTAGCTCTCCTCATCAAAGAAGCTTCTTTTTGCAAAAGATAGCGACTATTACATAGATCCACAATTGGTCAAAATGTAGTGAATAAGTGATTATGGGGTGCCCAGCTCCAAATGACACACCTATAACACAACCCTTACACCTAAGGCACTTGCAACACTGCAGAAGGGGGGAAGGAAAGACTGTAAGAGCCAGAGGAGCAGGACACCTGCTGCTAGATAGTGTCTTCTAGATATGACAGGGAGGCTGTAGCACCTATGAAATTCTAACAATCTGGTTGCCTAAATAAGACCTGCATGATGACAGTACCAGGTGACACGCTGATGTGGATGGGAGGAATTTCACAAGGTCCCACCCCTAGATGAAGAGCTACAAGCAAATCAATGGGTACTAGGAGAGGGAGAATCTATTTTCTCCAGGGACGAGCTTCCTGATATTCTATCCAATCCCAAGTGGTCAGTCCTAAACACATGTATACACAGGTACCACTAAATGAACTCAGTAGGTTTTGTGTGTGTGTGTGTGTGTGAGAGAGAGAGAGAGAGAGAGACAGAGAGACAGAGAGAGACAGAGACAGAGAGAGACAGAGAGAGAGACAGAGAGAGAGAGAATGCATGCCTTTGTGCTTAACCACAATTATTAAAGAAGTCATGAATTTGAGAGGGAGTAGGGGGTATAAGAGGGGTTAGAGGTGGGAGGGAGAGGCAGAAATGATACAAAGACAGTACTCACATATGACAGCCTCAAAAATTAAAAAAAACTGCTAAGCAATTTCTTTTTACTTTCTTTGAATACATCCTCAATCTTTTCCATTTAAGTTTATCTCTAGATTTAATATAAAGCATTTACTGAAAAACCCTAAACATAGGAGCTTTTCCCACTACCTACAAAACCTCTGTGCCTGCTGTGGCCATCAAGGTTGCAATTCCAATATTAAAATGAACCTCCAAGAGCCTTGTCAATTATGCTGGATAGCGTTAGTGTCAACTTGACACACCTGGACTGAGGAAGCCTCAATTGGGGAATTTCATTGTGTGATGTGGGAGGGCCCAGCCCACTGTGGGTGGTGCCACCCCTGGGCAGGTCGGCCTGTGATGCATAAGAAAGCAGGCTGAGCAGAGGCCAGAGAAGCAAGCCAGTAAGCAGCATTCCTTCATGGTCTGTGCTCCAGTTCCTGCCTCCAGGTTCTTGCCCTGAATTCCTACCTTGGGCTCCCTCAGTGATGAACTGTGGCCTGGGAGATGTAAGATAAAATAAACCCTTTCCTTACCAAGTTGGTACTGGTTAGAGTATTTTGTCACAGCAATGGAGAAACAAACTAGAACATCAATGCAAAACAAAAGATTCTGGATCCAATTGCTAGCACTACAAAAAAAATAAAATAAAACCCATGCAAAACGAGTGAAAAATAGGGCGCACACACACACACACACACACACACAATAAGAAGATACTTCAAAAGAGGCCCAATTAGAAATCAGCAGAAAAGGGAACTAGCAGGTGGGCCTACCTACTATGAACAGGGGTGGGGGATGAATATGATATAGATTCTGTTCTCAAGGCACCCAACACTTGGACTCTCCCCATGCATCCTGTCTAATCTTACTGAAAAGCAACCACAAAGAACTATTGTGTTGATTGGAACAAAAATTAGGTATCACTTGTAAATGGGAACAATATCTCTTCTCTCATAAAAGGCTTAAGTGAGGCATACTTTTAAGAAGAACCCTTCTTCTGTTCTGAGAGCAAAGAATCTGGGTGGAGAATGTTCATAGTGCATAATAGAAAACAGGAATGATGCCAGTCTTCTGGATTTGAGAGTGGAATCCACAATTCAGTAGGATGGAGTAGAAAGCTTCCAATTACTGGGCTTCTGCTGGGAACTTACTGTAATTTAAAAAAACCTTAATGAGCCCATCCACTGAATATCTCAAGATGTTTGGAAGGGGAGTTATACCTAAGAACGTCAGTATCTTAAAAGTGGACAAAATCTTTATTTTACTTTGAAAAAATCCTTGAAGAATTTAAGCCTATTAAAGACTGGAGAAGGGAAGAAACGGGGTAAAAATGAAAATTTGTATTTTTGAAGAAATGTATTATTAGTGGATTTCAAATAATATATTTATGAAATAATGTTTCACACCCTCATTATACTACCATTGTCAACAATTATGTTTTATTATAAACACTAAAACATTTTTACAGCTGCTTCCAAGTTCAGAAAACAGTAAAGCTTAGAAGAGTTATCCTCAAATTTATCATCCAAACAGAGTTAGCATTCTGGCTTTTCCTTTATTAGTCTTCTTATTTTATTTTTTGAGACAAGGTCTCACTATGTAGTCCTGGACAGCCTGGAACTTGCTATAGACAAGGCTAGCTTCAAATTTACAGAGATTCCCCTGCCTCTGCCTTCTGAGTACTGGTATTAAAGGTGTGCATCACCACTCACAGCCTTCCTATTGGTATTTTTAAAACACTTAAAAAAACCCACAAACATAGATATAATTTCATTAAATTTTTATCTCTGTATTACAACCATTTTCCTTATCTTCATTCCCAGCTACTATGGTCTGAATTCTTATGGCCCTCAAAATTTCTATATTAGAATCTTATGCTCAATGTGACATTAGTAAGAAGTGGGACCTTTAGGAGGTAACTAGGTCATGAGTGTAGAGCCCTCCAGGAGTAAGTATTCATGGAAAAAGAGGCCCAAGAGAGCTTGCTCAGTCCTGTCATGTGAGGACACACCAGCTAAGTTTTTCACTCACTGCAGTCACTTCCACTGTCCACTTAGTTCCATACCACACTTCCCTGAGGACTGTAAGTACATCATTAATTTGCTTTCAGTCTTGCCTCCCCTTGATCCACTCATACTGCTGTCAGGTGATTTTTCAAATGTGGTTTATGCTATATAATTACATTTCAGTCTCATTTTTACAGCTGCTTCCAAGTACCTTTAAGCTCACCCATCAAACTCCCAGGAATCAGGCCCTCTCTCCCACCTTTTACCACTTGTTTCCTCATGATCTGTTTTGTACATATCAGAGCAACTACAGCTCCTGCCTGTGTCAAGCTGTCATTCATCTGTGCCTTGTGCCACTCTGTGCCCAGAACTTATTCCTTCAAGCTCTTCCTGCCTTTCACCTGATCAAATCTGTCCTATTCCTTCTATGTCTCAATTCAATCCCAACTTTACTATAACTTCTGTTTCAACTGAAAGTCGCTGGTAATTATCCACTTATTTCTTCCACTAGAGCAGGATCTTCCAAAGAACAGGAGTTACTTCTCTCCTTATGTCCTGATCAAGCCATGTTGGAAAGAGAGGCTATGTTAGAAATGCTTTCATTAAAAGGATAAAACAAAACCAAAAAGGCTAAACAAGCAACTGGTTGATATATAGGAGGCAATTACTTGGTGAATGAATAAATGAACTATCCTAATATGAACTTTCAGTAATTAATTTGCTAGAATGGGATTTGAGATACAAGTGCTTAGGTTAAACTTCAGCTTAGAGAAACCAGTGGCTGCACCCTAAATGCCATTGTTTATTTTTATGTATCAACTATTTCAATTAACAACAGATAAGAGGCATCCTTTTATATCTCTGCATGTGGGAGGTGGTTTGTTTATAAAAATCACAGAAGGTTGACACATAGTTATGTAGTAGGGACACACAAATACTATGGAACAGGTTCAGAACCCCTCCTCCAAAATGCTAGGGACCAGAAGCATTTCAGATTCTGTACTTATTCATAATTTAGAACATTTGCACAGATTTTAATAAACCCCAGATCCAAAATCTGAAATACTCTAAAATTCAGTACTTTTTCTGAGCATCATGTATTTCATAGTCCTAAATACTTGATGGCTTTGGTTTTCAACAAACACTTGTTGGATGAATAACTATAGTGGCTACCACTAAAATACAGAAAATGTAAGGTACAGAAAAAACAGTGCCATTATATTTTCTTCACATTTGTTAATATGTATAATTCTATGTTTAATGTGCTACAATTTTCTTGAAGAAAAATTGCTGAATAGGATGTTAAATTTGACTACAACAAGTTATCTCTCCCAGGCACCAATTCCAAGGCACAACTAATAAAAATTACTTTTCTATAATAAGGAAAAACTCAAAAAGAATTATTCAATCTTCAGAAAAAGTAAGACAAATCATTGAAGGAGAAATCATGATTTAGAAGAAAAATAATTAATGCTAACTTAAAAAGTATAATCTGATGTATAGTTAAAACACAATTATCACAGAAGTTCCATGGAACATTTCTTTATTATGATACTTCCTTTACAAAACATGACTGAAGTAAGAACTTGGTGGCACATTCTGTAACCCTAACACCTGGAGCCCGAGGCAGGAGGGGAGAGATGAGAGAGATGGGGGGGGGAAGAAGGAGGAGGAGGAGGAGGAAGAGGAGGAGGGGGAAGGGGAGGGGAGGGGAAGGGAGCGAGAGGAGAGGAGAGAGGAGGAAAGGAGAGGAAGAGCAAGAGGGGGAGGAGGGAAGAGGAGGGGGAGGAGGAAAAGGAGGAAGAAAACAAACACATTATACATATTACCAAAGAAACAGACATCAATTTTCAACTGTCAAGTAACTGTCTGTACTGCTCTGAAATAGTATTTTGACCTTTGATTTAGAGATGCAACTACTCCTTACTTTCCTTTCCCTTCCTTCTTTCCTTTCTTCCATACCTAGTCTATCATAGGACCCAAGAGCATTGACAGTTTCCAATCACATTCTGCACTGTCCTGCCCTCACAAGGTAAGAACTGATGTGTAAATGCTTTCCCACATACCAAGCTTGATAACTTTTCAAATTTGGATGTCAGAAGAAGTCCGCCTATTCATTCAAAAGACTGTATTAAGCAGGTCTTTAGCCACTGAAAGCTGGCATGCAAAAAGCCAGACATCAGGAATACCTGGATGGAGCAGACATAGCCTCAGCCCTGGGGGACTCTCAAGCTATTGAGGAAAGAGAGACAAAACAACCTTCAGCTCCTATGACAAACAGCATGGTGAAAATGTGTAAGCTGTGACAATACAGGGACAGCTGAGACCCCAAGGACACCTCCCAGAAGACCACATCCTTCTGCAGAATCAAAGACAGCCAGGCATGTGGAAAAAGCACATGTAGGGTGAGCTAACAGCAAGCATGTCAAGGAGGAGAAAATAGAAAGCAAGGCTTTCTGGAAAGGCAGAGAGGAACCATGATGAGCAGCAGGTGGTAGTGTCTCATAGAGGCCAGTCTACCATTTCCTTTCTTATGGGTAAAATTGCAACAACATAGCATAATAAATGTTCACACATGTTCATTACACAACTTTTAGACAAATTCTCTTAATTAAACTACCATATGTTCCTGATATAAATGGCTAAGTGAAAGGATGTTTAATGCATTTTTATTAGTTCTTTGACTTCAAGCATGCATACAATGTGTTCTGATCATATTCACCTGGAGCCTATTCCTCCCAGATCTGCCCCACTCCTTTCCTGCTTCATGTCCTCTTTTTTTCCCCCACAACCTACTGAGTCCAGTTTGTGCTGCTCATACACTCCCGGGTTTGGAGCCATCCACTGGAGCACAGATATGTCAAGAGAGGCCACACCCTTAAAGAAAACGGAGCAGTGAAAGAAAACGGAGGAGTGAAATGACCATTACTGTGCTGTCTATACATCTAAGTAAACCTATTAACTTATTGAGCCCATCTGAATCTACCTTTTACTGTTAGCACAGAAGACAAAGTATAGTATTATTTCTGCATATAAAGTTGTACTTATATATAACTATTCAGAAATGTACATTAATGTGTAAGCCCCTCATCTTTAAGGGAAGTACAAAAGATCTCAGTCTTGAAGGAAGCCTTCCTTCTGTATCATATACACTATCTCCAATGACTTTTCTCAAATAGATTTTAAATTGAGTTGCAAGAATTTGAACTGATAAAAATGATAATCAGGATAAAGATCTGGTTTTTACAAATCCTTACTCCACCAAATAGTATTCAAATCCTTCAAATACTGGACTTTCTGAAATACTGAAATAAATTAATAGCAAAATTTGACTCAAAGAAAATGCAATCTTTACTAACTGATCAATTCCTTTATATCAGTAATTCTTGCGACTGGTTATGAGTAGTTTATTACAATGTTATAGGACACCTGGTACAAGCTTCCTCTGCAGGCTTCAGTTTTACTTAAAGATTACATAGAAGAAGCAATATTCTCATAGTGAACCAAAGAGAAATGGTTAAAAAAAAAAAGGAAACTACAAAATGAACATGAAATTTTTTATTGAAAAAGATTTGAATTTAGAAGTCATTCCAAGTTGTCTTCCACCTTTCTCAGACATAAGCATACTTCCTTTCACCTCCAGGCATTAAGAGCATGATGTAACCACTTCATGTTCTTTTGAAGCTACTTTTGAAGACCCAATTTACAGGGCACCTTTCTATACAGGGGTATCTCTTAATAGGTGTTTTTCAATGTGCACATGGAATGCACAGAGGACCAGCAGCTGCCTACTCTGAAAGATGGAGGCACTATTCTGTTGGAAAGGGCATAGCTCTGATTTCAGAAGCATATGGGGAAACTAGAGTTTTAAAAAAAATGGAAACATAACTAGCCTAAATGCATCAATTTTGAAAAAGTGAGAATATGCAGTCCTAGCTTTCTTCCAGTCTGCTCTTTGTGAGGCAGAGAACAAAGTGGCTTCAATGGTTATCTCCTGCTTGCTGCTTATTTTCTTGAGTCATTGGACAGAGCCTTACCCCAAATAGGAATTGACACCAGATTTCCCTGGTTGTCAGAAACTTTACTAAATAACTAATCTGATTCCAGGACTAGGAAGTTCCTGGCTTCTGGTGTTGGCTATGAATTACAGAAGCATTCCTGACTTCAAAAGTATGAGATCAACTACTCCACCCAACTGAGTCCTGACCTATCTTCTGTCCCATTATCCAACTTCCTGAAGAATTAATCCTTTTCTTCCATCCACTCTAGCCCAGTCTTCTCCCCACATTCTTTGTGCCTTTATGATGGAGCAGATACTCTCTTTCACTCAACATTAGCAACAAGCAGGTTTGCCTGCTTGTACAGCTAGGCCACGCCTGAACTACACTGGTGACTCAGATTATGTTTTCCTCTCTAGAGAGTTGAGAAGTGATCTAGATACAGGGAGAAGTCTTATTTTTCAAACTTCTTTTAGTCATTATAAAAAGTGTGATAGTTTAAAAATAATTTATACCTTATTACTCATTCCAGGGATGAGCTTATACAACATATCCAAATACTTTACTAATGCATAACATACACATGAAAATAACTTTCTGAAGAGGACGTAGTAAACTACACTCAAGAGTCAAGAAGCCACAGGAATGAATATGAAAACAAAGGACCTGCTGATGTGGTATTAAAATCCCACAGTACAAGTTTTATTCACTATGTTCTTATCTAAAAATGCACTTCAATTGCTTAAAATAAAATTCCAAAAAGATTACAAGAGGTTACTGATTTGAAAAAATCCGGGTTTTGAAGCAAAACTACTACATTATTAATGTACCCTCTCTGTAGTTTAGTTGAGGGCTGAAAAGAGGGAGAAACAAGTACTGTCTCCACAACCATCTGAGCTTCTGGGATGTGTAGCCACTAGTGACCTAGGCACAGACCAAGGCTCAGGTCCAGCAAAGTGAAGTCTTACTTAAGTGGTGATATGAATCATGTTTTTCTCACTAGCTGATTGAAAACTAATTGGCTACACAGGCATTCAAGGTCAGCCCGAGATTCATAAGAACTAAAAACAAAAATCAACAAAAAAAGAAAATAAAAAACTAATGGTATCAAAGGAGCTGTGAATACACACTTGCCTTTAATATCTGGAAAGATATGACCATTTGGAGAAAACCAGGTAAATAAACCACAATCTTATCCCTTTAAATTGTCATCTAAGTTTTATAATTGGGAGGATCTAAATATTTTTATGAGATACTTTACAACTACTGCACTTTAAGAAGCAATTTGAATAAAATTTACGATAGTAATTCAATAATAAAGTTTTAATATAAGCTGAAATATTACCCTAAAAATAAAACTTCTTCCTAAAAAATAGACTGTAGAGGGCCAAAGAGATGCCCAGTGGTTAAAAGCACTTGCCTTGCAGGTCTAATGACTTGCATTCGATTTCCAGAACCCATGAAAAGGTGGAAAAGGAAAACCAATGTCACAAAAGCTGTTCTTTGACCTCCACAAGTGTGCTGTGGTACACACTCCCTACCACATATACATATCATGGTAATATATAATTTAATTTAAATATAGGCTACCAGGCTCTTTTTGCAGTAAAGACTTTCATAGGTTTATTAATCATATGAAATACACTATTCTTTTCTTTTTTGTTTTGTTTTGGTCTTTTTGAGACATGTCTCCCAGTAGCCCCAGCTGGCCTGGAACTATGTAGACCAGGCTGGCCTTGAACTCACAGAGATCCTGCCTGCCTCTGTCTCCAGAGTGCTGGGATTAAAGGTGTGTGCCACCCCACCCAACTGAAATACACTATTCTTACCGGGAATTTTCTTTTGAAAAGTTTAAATGTGTAAATACACTGTAACTTAAATATTCTCATATGAAAAAGAAAACAATAAAATACCCATTCATACTTCTAAAACAAAATAATACTTTTTTCAAAATAAATTTTTGTACATAAAGAATATTTGTAATTACTCAAAGTCCAGCCACCCTCCCCCCAAAAAGACAGACCCCCAAATAAATCCTGTATCTACTGTAATGGAAAAGCTGGATAATGGAAAACGCCACAGTATATAGTAAGATAGAGGAAAATGAATCAATGGATAAAAGAAGGGAGACCACTTAGAAAATAGTACCAGGAACAAAGTTATAAGAGGGGGTTGCAGGGACTTGACTTCCTGTCATGATGGACTGTACTTTGAACTGTGAGCTCAAATAAATCTCTTCTCCCTTGAGCTGCTTTTGTGGCATCTCTGGCACTCTGTGTGCTGGCATATCACCCTGCTGGTCCATGAGAAAGCTACCATACTACCACAGCACAGCCACAACAGTGTCCAGAAATGGGAGCTTAAGAAAGAGCCCTGTAAGACACAGCAGATAATTTTCCTGTGCTGGAGGCAAAGAAACATTTGTTTTAAGTGATAAATTTCCTGGACTTGTTGGCCTTCAATCAAAATGGGCGCTCCATGTCATCAATATCACAGACAAGCCACACCTAGGATCTGCATTAAGAACAACAAACATGTATGGAGTTCTTCCCATATACCCTCCACTTGAAATGCTGTGCATGTGTCATTTCATCCTCACAATACTGCAAAAGATTCTCTCTCTCTCCCCCTGGCTTCCGTCCTTCCCTCCATCCTTCCCTCCCCCCGCCTCTTTCTCTTTCTCTTCCTCCCTCCCTGAGTCAATTATTTTTTATGGGTATTTTCCCTGCCTGCTTCTCTGTATATGTACCACATGTGTGCAGGTGCTCATGGAGGCCAGAAGAAGGCATCCGATCCCCTAGGACTGGAATTATCAGCAGTTATGAACTGGCCCAATATTGGTGCTGGGAATTGAATCTGGGCCCTCTGCAAGAGTAGAATCATCTCTCTAGTCCCAAGAAATGATTCCTTTCCTCATCTTTTTTTTTTTGGGGGGGGGTCTTTTTGAGACAGGGTCTCCCTGTAGCTCCAGCTGGCCTGGAACTCACTATGTAGACCGACCTGGCCTGAACCCACAGAGATCTGCCTGCCTCTGCCTCCTGAGTGATGGGATTAAAGGCGTGCACCATCATGCCTGGATTCCTTTCCTCATCTTTAATGAGGAAACAGAGCGGTGAGGTAATTTTCAGTTGGGATCCAATGCTCACAGAGCCATTCTATGAAGGGTACTGTATGAAAAGTAAAAGACTTCCTGGAAGCTTGTAATAAATGGTCTAAAATGCCATGTATACTTAAAAGATGATGACAACAAAGAGTAAATCCTTTCATGGCTTAGAGCACACACATTTGCATACAGAATATCTTATATATACCTTAACCAAATAAACATATGAAAACTATAGTAAAGAAAAATTTACATGCTGTTAAAAGTAAATGCAAATTTTAGTATAGTTTCTTAATCTAATACACAAGGTTTATATCAGGAAGTTCCTAAACAGTGAAAAATAGTAATTTTTCCTACCTAATAGATTAACTTATCCTCCAAGTTGTTATCATCTAATTGATCTTAATTAGAAATGCTAAGGTTGGCTGTATTATGGCTCAGGGGTAAGAGTACTTGCTGTTCTTGCAGGGGACCCAGGTTCAGTTCCCAGCACCCACATGGTGGCTTGGACCAGTAACTCCAGTTCCAAAGGATCCAATGACCTCTTCTGGCTTCCTTGAACACTGCATACGCATGGCACATATACAAACACCCAGGCAAAACACAACCAATCAATCAATAAAACCAACAAATTAAAAAAAAAAAGAAATGCTAAGGTGTAAATGAAAAACATCATAAAATATTATATCCAGGGGATGGAGAGTTGGCTCAGTAGTTAAGAGCACTGGTTGCTCTTACAGAGGACCCGAGTTTGATTTGCAGTACCCACATGGTAGTTAACAACCCTCTATAACTCCAGTTCCAAGGAAACCTGACGCCTTCTTCTGACCTCCATGGGCACTGCACGACACAGGTGCACTTGCATACACGCACGCAGTACACTCATACACATAAAGTAAAAAATAATAAAATATGAACGAGAAACATTATATTCAAAGAACGAAAAACATTATATTCACCCACAACAGTAAAACACTTCATTCAGAACCTCAGTGTTCTCACTTATCAAATGAGAGCAACACCTAATCTACCTATTTCATTCGGCTGAAATGAATGTTTGGTGACAGCAATGCTGCTGTCTACCACTGACTACCATGGTGGCATATGTTATTGAATTAGGTGAGTGAGGGGCTAGATAGTGGTAGCATTAACTTTTTCAAACAGCTCTCGCATTGGACACATCCTTTGAGTTAGATAAATGCCCTGGAAATAAGGCAGATGAGTACTATTAGAAAGAGAAAGCAGCAGAGATGGCCGCACGGCTAGATGCATGCCATTCCAACAGTCAGAGATACAGTGCAGGAATACCAGTTTCAGAATAACCCCAGTAGTGTTTCAACTTTGGTAATTCAACAGTGTAGAAAGGATTCAACAATGGCTATTGAAAGTCTTCACTCTGCTTAAGTCAACAAAGGTATAATTATATAAAGCTAATAAAGTAGGGAAATCAACTCTCTTTGCTGACTTGGAGCTTGGGGTCTATGGAATCAACCCACATACCTTGATTTCTGAGAGCTGCATAACTTCAGGAAAGACCTCAATGCAATTGGAGTGAGCAATCACAGTGTGCATGCGCCTGCAATTCATGATGGTTGTTGGGATGGCTTTCAATTTATTCCCACTGAGATCAATTTCTTCAAGTTCCTCCAATTTTGCCATTTTACTAAGAAAGAGAAAATGGATGGGGGAATTATCAACGAATTATAATGCAATTTAATTATATACACATAATGAGAAAAAGAGAAACTTATTATTTTAAATAAACTCCCTCCCCAGTGCCGGGATTAAAGGCATGCGCCACCACACCTGGCTATAATCTGTAATTTGAAAGTAAGCAAGTGAGGAAAAGTTCAAGAACCAGAGTTTCATGCATTCTCTGTAAATCTGGAGGACAGAACAGCTATCTACCACAGTGACAGCATCTACTCTTTATATCATTTTCCACCTCTGGTGATGAGGAACTCCAAGGACTATAGGAATCCTCATCGGTATAATCTCAGCTGCTTAGTTTACAGTTATAGGTATCTTTTCAACTTGTTAAGGCTACATTTGTTGTAATACTTAAAAAAAATTATCAAAAAACACCATCTCTGTGTCACCTGTCACATATCAAGGGCTAGCTTCTTTGCTTATCTTGATATGAATATATACCTAAGATAAAAAGAATTAAGTTTTTATCTTATGAAATCAAGTCTTCTGATGTAATAAAAAGCATTTATCATGCTATATTATACATAATAATATACATAATATGAAGCAATTCATCTATGTTAGCCTGAATTTCTGTATTATTTGAATATGTGGTCTTCATATTTGAAAAGAAATTAGGTATAGAAATTAGACCAAGAAAAGAAAAGGTAAAGAAGTTTCCATTTCTCAGTACAGAAAGTGAATAAGAAATGCTTGACTGGTGGAGCATGTTCATAACCATTTGGTTAGTGGTTTACTTTGAAGGAGACTGAAGTCTTGATGAGCTCAGGTTTCTAGGAGAACTACTACACATCACAACCCCAGGGGAGAGACAAATTATACCATGATGAATTTTTAAATTTTTTCTTTATTTTTATTTTATGTGTATGAGTGTTTTGCCTGCATGTATGTAAGTGCACCATGTGTGTGCAGTGCCCATAAAGGCCAGAAGAGGCCAATGGATCCCCTGGTACTAGAGTTACAGTTATTAGCCATCATGTGGGTGCTGGGAGCTGAGCCTGGGTCCTCTGCAAGAGCAGCCAGTGCTCTTAACCACTGAGCCATATCTATAGCCTCCCAAGGTGAAATTTTATCAAATGCATAAAAACCTGATGTGTACTTTGGTGAGTGATACGTATCTGGCATGAGTAAATAGGGTATATTCTCAGAGCCAATGATCATTTTTCATGCAGGGCTCACACAGATACTATCCAATAACAGACAAGAAACCCTTTTAGATACATTTTATGTAGTTTTTGTGCCTGCCCCAAATCATTATCACTGCATTCTACATAAAGAATAAATACACAGAAGTAATAGTTTAACCATCAATATCCAAATAAGAGGGGAAAGATGGGAAAGAAAACTGTATTACCCAAATTAAAGCAATACTGGGAGTCAACACATATGTGGGCCTCCTTTCTGCAAACGCTTCGTCTGGGAGGTAGCTCTGGGCAGCAGAGGGAGGCTGTGCTTCTATTTTGATTTAGTACATGTATTAAGCTGTAGTGACCAGGAGAACACCAGAGGATTGGTGTTTGTTTCTTTGATGTGTGGGTGTGTGTTCTAAGCCCTATGTTTTAAAATTTTACTTATTTAAAAAAAAATACCTATTTCAAAATCTTAAGAACATTCTAGTGATTTGGTCTCTGGATACATTCATATTAGAAAAACCAATACAGTTTTTCTTAGGGGAATGAATAGTTGCCGATTTCATTTTAAATAAAACACAACTATAAATGAGGGTAGAACAAGCAAACATACTTTATATTACCTGTGAAATAAAAATTTCCACTTCGACTTCTTCCCCTTCTATGAATACATTTGTTGAAATGCAACTAAGAATTTACAACCCTCCATTACCTTGCTGGAAAACTCTGAAGTCGGTTATAGGCCATATGAAGAATCTTTAGACGAGGGTGTCCTGTTAATAAGGGCACACATTTATCCGTGAGGTTATTATTTGTCAAATACAACTCCTGTAAGATACTGCTTGTCTCTTCAGAAAGTGTGGCTGCAGGAAGCGTGTCCAGTTTGTTTGCAGATGCATTCAGGAATCTCAGGCTACAATGACAAAATGCAGTAAAACCCCATTGATAAGACAGAGCTCTAGTTCAAAACTCAACAAATCTCGAAGCTAGATGACAGCAGGCATGGGTGGAAGCTGAGTTTAGAAACAGGAATGAAAAGGCAGGTCCGTGTTAGGGAATTCAATCTAGCAGGTTTATGAATCCCCAACCTACTATTTATGGTGAACACAACATCTATCTGCATTAAACACAGGGAGATACAAATAATCTTTTATTGAAATTCAAAGGTAAAAGAAAGTAATTATTTTTGTAGCTGGTAGAAAGTGAAAGAGGTAAGGTTAATAAGGTTAATAATCTGGGGTTTGGAGAAAGATGGCTCAGTAGTTAAGAGCACTGGACCTAGGTTTGAGTCCCAGCACCCACATGGTGGCTAACAGCTATCCATAGCTCCAGTTCCAGGGGAACTGATGCCCTCTTCTGACCTCCACAGGCACTGAACGACACAGGTGCACTTACATACAAGCAGGTAATACACTCATATACATAAAATTTTAAAAATAATAATATATTTTAAAAATAAGTTTAATAATCTGACAAGGAAGAAAAATATAATTGCTTATTTTTAAAATAAAGAAGTTGTTACACTCATAAAATGAATGGGTATTAGATCACAATATAACTAAACCATATGGTGACAAGCTTCTCACCAGTATAATGTCTGTACCATGTTTTACAGTCAAATATTCACAACTATACAAGCTAATCTGCCCTGTAGTAAAACAATGGACTACCAGCAGCATTGAGAATGAAAAACTATAACTACAACATCAAGGGTTGAACTTCACAAATACAATGCTGAATGAGAACAGTCAGACAAAACTACTATATGGCAAAAGAAGTTAAGAGTGGCTGGAGTCCACAGGTAGGAAGGGATTCAGCATGAGCAGAGGGTGTCTGATTTTCTATATTCTTGGTCTAGGTACTGGTTATGTGAGTGTGCTCACTCTGAGAAAGTTATCGGGTCCTGCACTTAGAATTTTTCTATGTATTTTACTATACTTACAGAATGCATCCATGAGATTTACACTAAACAAACAGGCAAGACAATATATGCTGCCAGTTACCAGATGGTGGAATGAACAACAGATAAAATACAAATAACAGTTTTATACCTAAGATAGTTAAAATTGTCAAAATCACACATTCTTTCCAGTTACTGTAAAACAGAAGTATATATACAATGCACAGCTGTAGACAGGGAGAGAATTCCCAGCAATCAGGTTCCAAATCATTCTAAAGGTACAGGAAGAGTTGGGCATGGTGGCACACACCTTTAATCCCAGCACTTGGGACTTGGGAGGCAGAGGCAGGCAGATGATATCTGTGAGTTCCAGGTCCACCTGGTCTACATAGTTCCAGGCCAGCAGGGGCTACAGGGAAACCCTATCTCAAAAAGAAAAAAGTACAAAAAGAACAGAGTGGGGACAGAAAGTGGCTGTCCATGACTCAGGAGTGAGGTAGCCCTCCCAACTCAAAGGACATCAGGCTGTGCAGCTGCAGCAACCAGACAGGGAGTGTTCTGTGTACAGGGTCACCTGCTGAAGTATGTGGGTAATTTACCTGCCCTTCACAGGGATCTATCATGCTGAGGAAGCACCTGGTTCTTTTGGTGCAAAATCATCTTGGTTTAAGCATTCATCATGGACTCTGAGCTGTTCTGTCATATGTTGAGAAAAAGGAATTTTAAAAGCAAGAATATGGAATGTCAGTTATTTTTTAATCTTGGATGGAGTGGGAGAGATGGCTCAGCGGTTAAGAGCACCATCTGCTCTTGCAGAGGACCAGAGGTTCAATTCCCAGCACCCATATAAGCAGCTAACAACGATCCATAGCTCCAGTTTCAGGGGAATCCAACGCCCTCTTCTGGCTCTGTGGGCACTGCACAACATGGGTGAACTTACATATATGTAGGCAACACACTCATACACAGAAAATAAAAATAATAAAATATTTGAAAAAGAAAACTTTATAGCAGGAGCCTTCCCTGGGACTGTTACTCTAAGCTATCAGTCTACTAATTTAACACTCCAATTTTGTACACACACCACATTTATACACATACCCAAAGCCATGACTTATCTGAGGAAAAGCAAATTCCCCAAAATAGAATATTTTCCATTAAAAAACCAAGTATTCGGTTGACATTTAAAGAAAAAGGGGAGGGGGGTACAGAAACAGGCTGTAGCGACCATAAATAGTCATGGGAAATTATAGTCGTGTATGTGATGGAGAAAGTAAAAGGTCATTCATGTGGTTTCTGAAATAGTCTGAACTAGGAAGAAAACCACTTTCATCACCAGAATTCTTATTCATCAGGTACCATTTCTACAATCTGACTTAAAAATGCTGGTTAAGAAGTTCCTTAGTGTAGATTTAGAATAAATTAAAATGTAAAAGAATGCATTTTTATTGCCCTTAAAATATCATGGAGTAAGGTTAGCTGGGAAATCATTTGACAACCTCATTAAAATACAATTCTCTAGGAAATATGCAGCTAAAGACACATAAAAGAGTGGTGAAGGAATTAATTCATGAATGTTTGCACATTTTTAGGACAGAAAAAAAAAAAGAGAAAATGTTGTTTTAAAAACTTTGACACATCAATGCTTATCTAGGAAGGTCTGAAGGGATTTAAAAACCCTTCAGCATCTGAACGAAGGGGAGAAAGTTATTGCCAAAAGGACTTTTCAACTTGAAATGCCAGTATTTAAGGAACTGCATACTCTCCATGGAAAATTAAGGAGGTGGTGGGGGGAAACCTCACCCTATACTCCTCCAGGAAATGAAACTAAGCTAGTTGAAACTGTGGGTTTGCTCCAAAGGATGTTATTTGAACCACATAAAGTGTGATCCTGCTAAGGGTCAAACAGCAAACACATGGATTAACAAAATTTTTAATTATCATGATTTCAGGAAAATTAAATTCAATACCCATTCTTTCAAAATATTTTTCCTTTGGTTTTACTATTTCAGCAGGAGCCAAATTAAACTGATTTAATGGTCTAGGTATCACCCTTCCACCAGAAAGAGTAACTACTTTAAATGAACAACCTTTCAGCAGTGTGGAGAGCAGTTTACTTAATGACAGGCTGTATAACCCTGCTCCCTGTCTTCAACCTAGACAAAAAAACTGCATTCCTTAAACCACTCTGATGTGATACCATCCTTAAGATTCTCCCTTACAGACTTCTGGAGTAAGTGCTGAGAGGGTGCTTAATGTGCCAAGGTGTCTCTCGCTACACAATCATTTTCTAATTAAAGAAAATGCAATAAAATACTTTTATTTGTAAGCTGCTTTATAGGAACCGGTGTTCTCTCTTATTTTCTATCTCCATGGTCCCTGCCATTATCCCTGATATACCTCGTATTTCAGAGACAGAAACAGCTGAAAAATCAAATCACTTGGTAATGGTTAGTGATGAGTGGCACAGGCAGAAATAAAATCCAGATCTCATCAATCTTTCCAGAATGCAGACGTTAAAAATGGTAGTAAGGGGCTGGAGAGATGGCTCAGCAGTTGAGAGCACTGACTGCTCTTGCAGAGGACCTGGGTTCGATTCCCAGCACCTACATGGTGGCTATGAACCATCCTTAAATTCAGTTCCAGGTGACTCTGAATCCCTCTTCTGACCTCCGTGGCATTGCACAACAGGGTGCACTCACATACATGCAGGCAACACACTTATACACATAAAATAAAAATAATAATTAAAAAATAGTAATAAAAACTTTTTCCAGAAAACATTTTCACAGACTCCTTTCTCCAAAAATGCTGGAGGATCTAAGCAGGACCTGCAGGGGATGTGAAGAGCATATGATGTGCCTGCCCATGGCTCTTCAAACTGAACTCTTATCAATGGCTTCATACTCAAAAGCTTTCCTTAGCTGAAAGAGCAAAAAATCACAGAGAAAAGGTACATAGAAATGGTTCTTGCCCAAGAGCACTTGGGAAGCTGCCCATAATAGCAGTAAAAAAGCCACTTCCTGCTTCTGGAGCAACGGCTCTGCCCTCTGCCTTGGCACACTGTCCATCTGCCTCTAGGTTGTCCTCTCCTGATACAATCTACATTTCTTATTATTGCTTATATTTCAATTTCATTTACTTTCACAAGACTAATAATAACTCTCTTAAAGCAGTAACCTTATAAAATCTGCAGCAACGTAAGAGTACAAAATAAGTTTTAAAATATTTTATTATTTTTATTTTATTTGAATGTGTGTATTGCCTGCATGTATGTAGGTTGTACCCATGTCACGCAATGACCATGAGGTCAGAAGAGGGCGTTCAACCCCTGGAACTGGAGTTACAGATGGTTGTTAGCTGCCATGTGGGTGCAGGGAACAGAACCCAGGTTCTCTCCAAGAGGAGCCAGTGCTCTTAACCTCTGAGCCATCTCTTCAGCCCTCAAGAGTACAAAATACATTTACATGACCTGCCAGTACACATACAATATAGTATGCACATGTAACTGAAACAAAGTTTCATGAAATGGCACTTAGCCTTATTTGCTCTGAGATATACAGCGATTTATGGCATTTTAGGCCTTTTAAGACAGGATTTCATTGTGCAGCCCAGTCTGGCCTTGAACTAACTATGTTGCCCAGGTTGGCCCCAAATTAGACATTCTCTTGCTTCAGTCCTCTGAGTGCCAAGACTACAAGTGTGTACCACCAGGAACAGCACTATGAATTTTTAAAAATATATATATTTTTTTAATGTGTATGCGTGTATTGCCTGCATGCAGGTAAGTGCACCTGTGTCATGCAATGCCCATGGAAGACAGAAGAGGCTGTCAGATCCTCTGGAACTGGAGTTACACAGTTGTTAGCTTCCATGTGGGTGCTGGGATTCAAACCTGGGTCTTCTGCAAGAACAGTCAGTGTTCTTAACCGCTGAGCCATCTCTCCAGCCCCTGCACTATGAATTTTTAAGAGTTAGTTGTGACTCACTATATTATATGTTATATTTTACTAGTAAGTTTGCAAACATGATCACAATGATTCACTGTCTAGAATTACCACCTAATAGTGGGAAATGGAGGTCAAAGTTAGCATGCAGTCTAACAAAACTCACATCATCACAACCCTAAGGCCTAAAGATCAGCCTGACTTTGACAATAAAGGCTTTAATAAATATGGAAACAAAACAAAAACTACAGATTTAATGAGTTGAACAATTAACTCATTAATTGTAATGGTTTAAGTCAATTAACATTGACATAAGATTACAGATAATTATCTTCAGACCCAGTACTGCTTGTTGCACTTTTGCTGCTGCACTCTTTGGGCTCATTCTCTGCACTGCGCCTTTTGCTACCATACACCCTCAGTCTCCTCTCACCAGCTTTACATGTTTTAAATGACCTTGATACCTGTGTGTTCTAGATGATTATTTTATAGAAAATTAATCAATATTTGTTCCATGGTTTATCGTCCCAGAATAAGCTCATGTCGTGTCATTCTCAGGGTACCGTAAAAAGAGGAACACAAAGCATGATAATGAGTTTGCCTTGTCATTTTACTTTTCAGGGTTTTCCTAGGTATCACTGAAATATTCTTTTTATTTTATTTATTATTTTTATTTTATGTGTATGAGTGTACTGCCTGCATGTATGTGAATGCACCTGTGGAGGTCAGAGGAGGGCAATGGATCCCCTGGAACTGGAGTTATGGACGGGTGTTAGGTGCCTTGTGGGTGCTGGGATTCAAACCCAGGTCCTCTGTAAGAGCAGTCAGTGCTCTTAACCATTGAGCCATCTCTCCAGCACCTCCTGAAATATTCTTACGTGTTTCTTCCTTCTCTTTATGAACTATAATATCAATTTGTGTAACCATTTTACAAGGTTGTAGTATTTAAGTGAGGATTGTGTTAAATTTATAAAGTAACTTACAAATAGCTGATATCATTGGTTGTCTTAAGAACGGAGGTTATCTTCCCATTTTTCAAAATTTAGTTTTGTGGAGTCAGAGTGCTTTAGTGTTTTCTTCATACAGCTTTTGAACATTTCTTAAGCTTATTCCCAAGTATTCAATCTTCTTTGACTCTATCTTAAATGGGGGTTTGCAATCGACATAATCCCCCTACTGAATACTGTTTGTATGTATGAAACCGTCTGCATGTGATTTTATATCCTGTTACCCTATTGAAATGTTTTATTGTTTGAGTTATTTACCACCCATTCTCTAGAGTTTTCAGATATGCTACAATGTTATCTGGAAACATAGACTATCTCTTTATTACTAATCCTCATTCCTATATTTTTGTCTAATTTCATGGCTAATAAATCCAATATAATATCAAACAGCAATGAAATAGTGGGAATCCTTGTCCTGTTACTGATCCTAGGGGAAAAAACCCCAGGTCCTTCCCATTAAGAAAGTAGCTTTTGAATTACGGTATGCGTGAGACACATAATTCATAATCCACAAGTAGAGATACAGTTTTGTTTACCAAACTATCAGCTGATGGGCGTGGATTATTTACACATTTGAGTTGAGTTAAATTCAACTATATGTGCTGATACATATGATGTTTAGTTTCAGCTGTAATATTACACACACACCCCACACTTTCCTTTACAGGTTACACACACACACACACACACACACACACACACACAC
Source organism: Nannospalax galili (assembly GCF_000622305.1). Taxonomy (NCBI): domain Eukaryota; kingdom Metazoa; phylum Chordata; class Mammalia; order Rodentia; family Spalacidae; genus Nannospalax; species Nannospalax galili. The sequence goes on along the minus strand of NW_008344488.1, from coordinate 2,221,983 downwards.
AATTTAGGAAAGGGATTTTGTTCCAATAGTTATCTGTATTTATGCATTATTAAATTATCTTGGTTGTGTGTGTGTGTGTGTGTGTGTGTGTGTGTACAGTGTGCATGTGTGTGAAGGTAAGAGGTCAACATTGGGATCTTCCTCAATTGCTCTCCACCTTACCGTTTGAGATAAGAGTCTCTCACTGAGCCGGGAACCCCTTAATTCAGCTACATCGGCTGGCCAAGAAGCCCCAGGGATCCTTTGTCTCCTCAGCAGTGGGGTTACAGGCACACACGACCACATCTGGCTTTTTATGTAGGGTTGGGGATCTGAAGGTCCTCATGGTTTTGTGGCAAGTACTTTACTGATTGAGGTATCTCCCCAGCCTGATCCTTTTTTTTTTTTTTTTGTCTTTTTGAGACAGGGTCTCCCTGTATATAGCCCCAGCAGCTGTCCTGGAACTCACTATGTAGACCAGGCTGGCCTTGAACTCACAAAGATCTGCTTGCCTCTACCTCCCAAGTGCTGGGATTAACCATTTACTATCTGACTTAATAGTTTTTCACTTTAAGAATTTTTGTTTGCTGCTGGAAAATATACTTTGGCTTACAGTTTTAAGTATTAGTTCTGTTCCATTGTTTTTAATCTTTGCTTTTCAAGGACTTATATACAAACGTTATTCCTTTTTGGTCTGCCTTCCATTTCCATCAATTTACCTCTAACTTTTAAGTTCTTCTTTATTGCATTTTTATTTTTCTCATGTAAGTTTCTATAACGTCATCTTAAAAGGAACTTGGCTTGATATAAAGTTTAAGTCATATACTTTTTTTTTTAAAATGCTGCTTCTTATTGTTTTGCATTAATGCTTTTGAGAAGTTTGCTGGCAATCTAAATATCTGCCCTTTAAAATTCCTTGATCTTTCTTCTATGATAGCCTTGAAAAGTTATTTTTCAGAATCTGTTTTACTATTAAATCTCAAAGTTGATCAGTCTTTTTCTAGGTACCTGTGATGGCTAATCCTGGTGTCAACTTGACTGGATCTGGGATTAACTGAAATGAAAGAGATC
>NW_008344488.1:2217980-2220875 GCF_000622305.1 Nannospalax galili | reverse complement strand
GTGACACAAAAAAAAAAGAACAAAGGAAGAAGAGAATGCCAGGCTTCTTGCTGCTTGCCATCTCTCTCACTGGTGAGTTTTTCTTGCTGCTGTAGACTGAAGACTAGCTGATCTTTTTGAATTTGTCAGACCTTCAGCACCAGATTGGGACTACTCAGACATCCAGCCTTGTGGACTGAGCGACTACGGATTCTCAGCCTCTCCAGTGTGGTGCAGCCATTGTTGGACTACTCAGACTCTATCCTGTGAGCTAAGCTGATAAATCTCTATACATATATATTCATTCTACTAGTTCTGTTTCTTTGGAGAACACTGACTAATACAGTACCCAATCAGTAGTGCCTTTTAAATGTTACTTTAAGGCCTTTTGTGTGTTGTTAGAAATTTTTCTAGGGTTTTAAATATTTTTCTATAAATCAGTTCTGTTCCACTGATTTCTTTGTTCTTCAAGGACTCATATGCAAATGCGGCAGTGCTCCACATCCACTACTTTATCCCTAACCTTTTTATTCATCTCATTTTCACTTCTTTGATTTTTCTGCTTTTCTTTAATGTCCCTTATTAAAATATATCTGAATGCAATCTCCTTTAGGCACCTTGTAATGTGCTACTCATTTCGAACATAATTGCTATTCTCTTCCATTTTATGAGTTAAATTACCTTTCTTTCCGTTTGGTCCTTTTTGCTTTTAATTTCTCAAAATTTTTTCTTATTTTATGCCTCCGAATGTTCATATGTGCATGTTTAATTCTGCTAGGAGTGCTGTCTTACATTTTTCTTTGGCTTAACAAAAACTTAGGGAGAATGCTCTACAATGAATGTGTGTTTTTCTTTTACCTTAGGCATGGATGTATTAATTTCTTTTTCTAATTGATTTTCATGGCATTGGGTTGTTTACAAGACTCTTAAATCTTTGGGGTCATCTATCCTAAGTCATTTTGTTTGAATTAAGTATGGGAGAATGGTGTGTCCTCCAACTTATGGGTTCACTTTTGCTTTACATGACCTTTATTTTAATCCTTTTGTTTTTCTTCCCTTTTACCAACTTAAGTGCCTATCCCTTCACATTGTATTTACTTTTTTCCTAAGCTTCAGATGGTAGTTGTAGGGTCTACCCAGACCCCCTCTGCTCTTCTCCCCAGTCTGTCTCATTTAGCCTTGGTTTGACATGCAGTCTGAGAGCAAGACAGGGTAGAATGAAAGTATTTCAGACTGCCTGCTGGGGCCTGGTGTTTACTTCTCTTCTTTTTATTTAAGCTTTACTTATCCTGAGTCAAGATCAGAGCCCATCACTCTGATACAGCTAAAAGAGGGATGCTCATCACATAGCTGCTCCAGCAGCTTGGATGTGCCTCACAACTATCCAAGGAGTCCTCATTAGGGCAGTCTCATCTTTGGCCCTCAGTTACTCTGTAGGTAAGTCAGAGAATAGACTCAAAATCTAACTAAAAGGGTTCTAGCTAACATGAGATTCACAGTTGTTGTATAACCTCCTCTCCTAATGCATTCTAGTGGTTTCCTAGAGACAGATACTTAGCAGCATCAGAGCGAACTATCTCATTTAATCTATTTATGGGAGCATCAGAGAGGTGGTAGTAAAGGTTACCAATGCAGCCCCTTAGGACAGACAGTGCTCTTAATGGTACATTCCTGGACAGTGCTCACAGCTACTCTTAAGAACACTTAGAACCTTTGGTTAAAGTCTTCTGGGTCATTCTTGTTAACCCCACATGGACTCTGTTGCCAGAATATCAGCCCTATCAAAAATCACAATTGCCTAGTTTTCAATGCTCCACCTATCCTTTCCCCCAGGACTGAGGAAAACCTTACAAACTGTCATTTTCTGGGGCTAGACAGATGGTAAGCAGTTAAGAGCACTGGCTGCTCTTGCAGAGGGCAGAGGTTCAGTTCCTAGTACCCACATGGTAGTTGACAACCATCTCTAACTCTAGTTCCAGGGAATCTGACACCTTCCTCTGACCTCTGCAGGCACTGCATGGCATGGGTACACTTACACACATGCAGGCAATACATTCATACACACAAAATAAAAATAATAATTTTTTAAAATGTTAAAAAAAGAAATTGTTGTTTTCTGCATAGCACTCTAAAGCTCTTTGGCTGATTCTTTCTCTGGTCTTGAAAAACTGGCTAGTTTTTTTGGATGTTAATAACCCTAAATAAGAGCCACTTCTTTAAAGTATTTTAGAAGCAGAACACTAGAAAAAGAGATAAGATAGTGAGATCCAAGAATATCACTAGACTAATATTGAGTTTTTGTTTATGAGTCTTCTTTCACAGAAATCTATTTGTAGTAGCACCACTTGTGGTCACCTTTAGCTTTCACTGGTTGGTAGACCCCGCACCCTCCTAGACTCATAGGTCACACCTTGTTAAACTTGCTGATCCCCATGTCTCCCTCTTAAGTCCAAATGAGTTAAGATCCAGGAGCATGCAAGTTTGGCAAGTTCTCTAGTGGATTCTGAAGACACACTTTTAGAAACACTCACAACTCTCAAAAACATCAAAACTTCCAAGACAGCTTTCTTAATTGAAAAAAAATGTGTAGGCAACTTAGCTCTTCAAAATGCCAGAAATATCTGTCTTTGCCAAAAGGCACCAGTTGTCATGGTCAATCAATCACATTTTTCTAAAATTTCTGTTCTCTTTTAGTTCCTTTGATATTTACACATATTCTGAGTCACTAAAACTTATGTTTTATAGTATGACTAATACTCTAGGGATAGTTAATAAGTACAAACAAGCAATTACCATGGACCTTATTTGCACATATATGTCCCTGCCCCCCCCCCTCTGCCTCAGAATATACATTGGTCTTCTCCAACCAGGGATAAAAACAGACCCAGATGCCTACCCACTATTGGGATGGAGATA
>NW_008344488.1:2192351-2217968 GCF_000622305.1 Nannospalax galili | reverse complement strand
TATAATTTTCTTTTAAAAGCCTGTGTTATGGCTTTGTTAATCAGACTAATTCCACTGGGAGAAGCTGTCTGGCCATCAAATACACATGAAGAGGCTAGGTGGCCAGGGAATCAGTCACTGCCAAGATTTCAAGAAGGAACAGAAGGATGGCTGTACCTGTACCTCTGGCAGTTACTCATCCACTCTGGTGACCCATGGGGAATTACCCACCCCTCCTATGGCCATCTGCTGATAACAACCAAGTATTTGAAACTCCTTTGGTGTTTCCATCAAGAAAATTCTCAACACAGAGCAAAAGATATTTGCTAAGATTCAGATTAGAGTATCTGCCAATTTACACAACAGAACCAAATCCTACCCTAATCATAAAATGCAATATTATAGTTAATTACTCAATAATACATGGTCTAACATATTTTATATCAATCTCAGCTTTGTGCTACAAGTTTTTTTAATCACTCATATTTATTTAAATTATGTATTATTTTTAATTGTCATATAAGTCATATATTTATAGTATGACAATTCAGGTATAGAGTATGAGTTGCCATTTTGAAAAATATCTCAAAATAAATAAAACTCAAAGATCAATATGGAGAGCAAACTTATAAAATTAAACTGCTGATTTAAGTACTAAGAATTTTAATTAGATGGGCCTCAAGTTTTCAGAAAAAAAATAATGAGTTTACTAAAAGTCACCTAACTGAAAGTAGATTCCCTTCTCTTACTGGTTGTCAAAGAACCTCCTACTAACAAAGTGGATTAACAAATACTGTTTCTCAGTTATATAACCCAACACAGAACTGGTAACAATCATTTATCATCACAAAAATACTTTAAAAGGAAAAATGATATAGCTTTTAAAGATTTGAATTGTGGAGGAACTAAAGAAGCTCCTCTGATACCTAGAGCTATTTGCTAAACACAAACAGTAAATCTGTTTTGCCACATAGCAACAAAGTGATCTTTCTTATACCTTAAAGCAGACTATCCCTATTTTCTGTCTTTTCTAATCTCTTAACTGAACTCCTATTATGTTTCATTATGTAGCTGTTTCAAACTCTACACTGGAGTTTAAGCTCCTGGAGTAAAACAACTATGGGTGGTCATTTCCAATGCGCTATAGCATGCAGCACAGTGGCTTTTACTTATACTAGGTCAGTAAGATGTTTGCTCTGCTGATCCATAACCAAGACACATCACAACTGAAATCATGTCAAGAAGCCTGTGACAAGGTGTGTCCTGAAAAGCTCTAATATTTCGGTTTACTCACTGTTTTCTCTGCTGACTACCACCTTGCTTTCTATAGGTGCTTGCAGACTTCTACTGCTAACTCTAATTTAAGACACACCATTCTCCCTTCCTCTTCTCTATCTCCCTCCTTTAGGCAGCTGTCAGGATTTATGGCTTGCCTGCCCTGTAGTTTTGCTCTCAATCTCTAATGAAAGTTCCTTGAACTTCAAAAGGAAAATAGAATTTCACTTAACAAATTAATAAAAACTTCTTCAAAAGCTTAGTGATACAAGTTATTTAGGGAAAGTATGCTTAAAAGAATTAAAAATGAGGAGAAGCTGGGGGTATGGATCAGTGGTAGAGTGCTTGCCTACTGCCTAGCATACATAAAGGCTTGGGTTCAATTTCTAGTACCACCATAAAAACTCAAATTAAATTTGAGGGGAAAACAGTGGTAAAGAAAGACTGGTTTAAAAAAGATATACAGACCGCTAAACAAATACTAAGAAAATCCAACTCTGTCATAAAAGTTCCAATATGGGAAAGCAGGAAGAGCATGTGCTGATTAGTTTTAGTTGTCAACTTGATACAATCTAGAATCACCTGGAAAGGGAATCTCAGTGACGGACTATCTAGATTAGGTTGGCTATGGTCATGTCTATGGGGATTATCTTTTTTTAAATATTCTATTTGTTTTTATTTTATGTGTATGAGTGTGTAGCTTGCATGTATGTAAGTGCACCCATGTCATGCAGTGCCCATGGAGGTCAGAAGAGGGCATCAGATCCCCTGGAACTAGAGTTATGGACAGTTGTTAGCTGCCATGTGGGTGCTGGGAACCAATCCCGGGTCCTCTGCAAGAGCAGCCAGTGCTCAATTGCTGAGCAGTCTCTCCAGCCCCTGAGGGATTATAGTGATCAGTTGGAAGATCTGCCCACTGTGGGTGACACCATTCTTTGGAAAGGGAACTCCAGACTGTATGAGAAGAGAAAGTGAGCTGAGCACTCACCATACATGCATTAATTCACTGCACTTGGCTCTTGACAGTGCATGCAATCTGACTAACTGCTTCAAGTTCCTGTCACCTTGACTTCCCTGCAGTGACAGGCCTATAACCTGGAATTGTGAGCCAAATAAAACCTTTCTCCCTTAAGTTGTTTATGTTGGGGTATTTTATCATAGCAATAGGAAATGAAATTAAGGCAATAAGATAATTAAATTAAGCCTGCACAAATCTTGATCAAGTAGCAGCATATGAACAACCTTTCATCCCCATGACACATGTTTATGCATAATGCAAACTATCCTTCCCTCCAGAGAGCAGTGAAATTAGTACAGAATTTACAGGAAGCCCTTTGCTCCACCCCATACAAAATGGTCAGAAAAGTGGCTAGCAAAACCATTTTCTTCATAAACCGGGACAGATAAGAAATCAGAAAGTTCTCACAAATGGGTTCGGATCACAGTGATAAAAACCCTACTGAGGGGTATCTTGTACAGACTCAGCTGAATACACAAGACAGACAAACTGCTTTACCTGTCAGCCTTCATGAGGAGGTTTGGTGGTAGCTCCATGAGCTGGTTATGCTGCACATCCAAGACCTCTACCGATGTTCTCTCTAGTCTTTCAGGCAGTCTTGCCAACTGGTTGTGTCCTGCTAACAGTTTCCGGAGACTACTATTACAAAATAAGCTGTACGAAAAGGGACAAAAGACAGAAGGCAACTTATTTAGAGCTAATTTGAGATGAAGGTTAAAAAAGTAAAACTTGAATATTTTTAGCTCTCCACAAATCACACAATTAGTAAAAGTTAGCAAGTTGATTTTTAATATAAACTTGGAGCTATTTGTATTTTAGTATTTCCTCTACTTTAGTATTCCTATATGTAAAAACTATGAAAAAGGACATTGAGCAAGGAATTTCTACTTGGTGAAAAATGTTTCATAGATGGAGACAGCGAAAACCTCAGCTAATCTTGTTGATTCACAAGGTAATCTATAAAGGGCTGTATGCTTCTTCAGCCCCAGGGTGCTTTATCCACAGAATCTGAATAAATATAGCTGAGTAACCTTTACATAAAAGATTAACACTAAACAAAGGCATCTCCTATCCAATTAAGCTTCAATAAATACAACTAAGAAAATGTTACATTTTACTTCAGTTGTATTTTATAATCATATTCATTTCTCCTTTTTTTCCCCCTATGCTTGTATATCTTAGGGTTCCAGAGCTTAACCCTCTACAAAAGTAGACACTCTCTGCTAAAGAGAGAACAAATTTAACCTACTGTTTTCTTGTGAACTTTAAAAAGCTGTATGAAAGCTTAGCTATATTTCTTCTAACAGATATCAGAAGTGTAACAAATGATGAAAACTGATTATTCTGATGGAAATTTACATTATGGCTATACTTCAGACATTTCAAGTCTTAGGAAATAATTGGGCCCTGGGTTTAAACATGGACATCTGAGAGCTGAAGAAAAGGTCAGGTTATAATTTATATCATGATCACTTAGAATGCCTTTATACTGCTGTCAAAACACAAAGCTTCATGTTTTCTACTACATATATTCATGGTATATAACATAACATTTTGGTATATGTCATAGAATGGCTAATTTAAGTTAATTAACATACATATTACCTCAAATACCTATTTTTTAGTAGGGGGGATTATTTAAAATCTACTCATCAATTTTCAGGAATATGATAGTTTTATTAACTATGTCATCATATTTATGAAGATCTTTTGAACTTATTTCTCCTGTCTCACTGAAATATTGTAACCTTTGATTCACATTGGTTAAAAAACATCAAATATTTTGGTACAACTCTTCACTTTAAATATCAAGGTAGAGTCTTAGTTAGGCACACTGGTGCATATCTATAATCCCACCACTCAGCAAACTGAGGCAGGATTGAATTCCAGGCCAATTAGGTTTCATTTTGAGACCTTGCCTCAAAATAATAAAACAAAACCAGAACAAAAGCCAGACTCTTTCCCCCAAAGATATAAGCAATCTGTTTCAACCACTAATACCCTGGGCCACACCATTAAAGACATCTGACTGTAGGATCAGACATCAGTGTGATAGGATAGATCATGCAGGACAGTATATAGTCACACTGTCACAGGGCACTCTTTTTAACAGTCTCTCCAACTCAAGAATTCAGTGTTCAGTTCAGTACATCTGTTGTCTATCCTTAACATGGATAACTGAAAGATAGGCAAAGAAATATTATTTTGATTTTTTTTCAAAAGAAAAGGTTTGATCAACTATAGGATGAATATCAAATACTAATCGTATTTAAATCAGATTAGTATAATTATTTTTTTTGAAGGACTTGAATTTTTTCATGTGCAAATACTAGCATGATCTTTTTCACTGGGTAGATGGTCTTGAATTCATTCAAGAAAGGTTGCTTAGTCCAACTTAACGAAGGCTCTGTCCTTTGAGTACTGGTGGAAACACTGCCAGCACATGTTCAACCTGTGTTTCCGGATCAGACAGTGGCAGTTAAGCAGATGAGGCACGAGTGAGAACCCTGGATGAATCCTTTTGGATTATAAGAATTATTGATTCTTTAAAATATTAAAATATTCTCTTTAAAAATTTTTTATTTTATGTGTATGATGTATTGCCTGCATGTGTTTAAGTGCACTCATGTTGTACAATGCCCACATAGGTCAGAAGGTATTAGATCACCCTGGAACTGGAGTTATGGATGGCTGTTAGCTGCCATGTGTGTGCTGGGAGCCAAACCTGGTACCTGCAAGATCAGCCAGTGCTCTTAACCACTGAGCCATCTCTCTAGCCCCTAAAATACTCTTTTAATACATTTCTACTGATAAAAAATTCATTATTATATCTATCACATATCTTCCTTAGATATACAAAGTTTAAATATTAAATCCATTCTAATGAATCACTTTCACTTGAATATTCATCAACAATTAGACCCTTACAAAATCTACAGCTAATTACTATAAGAGAGTAAGCAATATATATTGGTTTTGTTCCACATTAAGAAACATAGAGAGAAATACTAAATTCTAGAATACTTAGCATTTGTTTAGATTCACAAAAAGCCTATACTGGTATAGAGCCAAAGATTGGCTTTGGGAAAATCTGGGTAAAATACAAGTTATTTTGTATTCATCAATGTATGTGAAACTAAAATAATATCTTCTTGTACTACAGAGAAAGAAGCTGTAGTCACTAATGTGCTATTTATTGGACTGAAGAAATTGAGGGATTACAAGAAAGGAAAGAGAAGACAGAAAAATCAGGAAAAAGATAATGGTAAATTCCTCCCAAAACTCCCCCACTAGTTGTACCTACTTTCCTTTCTGTGTTCCTCTTATAAAAGTGCTAGGCATGGTCTGTCTGTCTGTCTGTCTGTCTCTCTCATGGTGACTGGTTGCAGAGGAATCACCTAAATGCTTAATTAAGATAATACTCTGGGGCAGAAAGCATTTCAAATGGATCAAATTTACAGGTATTAAGATGGCTGAAGAACAAAGAGAAATGAGTGCTTCAGGGACTGGATGTTTAACTTGGACTTATTTCATGAGAGTGATATTCTAACCTAGAAATAAAATGCGAGCTATATATAGTTTTAAACTCTCTAGGAGCCAAATTTAAAAAGTCAAAAGAAATAATTCTTACAACCCATTGCTTGACTTGCTATATTAAAATGCTTTTAATATGTATTATTAACATTTTACATGCAGTGCATATCTCATACAGTTCTTCTCAATTAGAATTAGTTACATTTCAGGTGCTCAATAGCCACTTGGCTAATTATGAGTGACGACAATATTAGCTTACCTCTACCACATTTACTAGGTTTATCAAGTATGTATATTTCATAATCCTTTTTCCTTCAAAAGAGTATAAGATATTAATCATATACTTAAATATTTGTGCACTATGTACAGATGTATAAGAGTACATGCATGCATATGCATGTAGATGCCAGAGGTCAGCTTCAGGTGTCTTCCTCAAACACTCTTTACCTTATGGGTTTTTTTTTTTTTTTTTTTTTTTGAGGTGAGGCCTCTCACTGAGTCCAAGGCTCACCAGCTGGCGAGACCAGCTGGCCGGTAAGCTCTGGGACCCACCTGTTTCTGTTCTTCCTATGCTAGGGTTACAGACACATGTGACCACACCTGGCTTTTATATTTGGGTGCTGGGGATGTAAGCTAGGGTTCTTGTTCTTGTGCAGCAGGTACTTTTCTGACTGAGCCATCTCTCCAGTCTCTATTCATATACATTTAAAGATCATATAAAAGTAGCCTAAAGTAAAAGCATAGTAAGTTACCTCTAAAATGTTACTTCTATCATATTTTTATTGATATTTTTTACTGTACATTGACCAGAAAAAAAAAAAAAAAGACTTCTCCCTGTCCTGTGACTGGCTGAAAATGTTGAAATAACCAAACCTAAACTTTTGTATCCACTGGTCTTTGATTAAATTTAAAATTAATTAAAATTAGCTAAGTTTAAATTAATTAAAATTAAACTTAAATTTAAATTAATTAAAATTAGCTAAGTTAAAAATCAGTCCTCACTCAGAACAGCCACATTTCAAGTGTCAGTAATTGTACGTGGTTGGTAGACTTTACTGAACCACACATAGATGGACACTATAGTCATCCAGAAAGTTCTACATACAGGCCTGAGAGACTCCTGTTTATGAACTACCTGGCTAGTCACAATTAGTGGACTGGAAAATATCTATCCATATCTATGGATATTAGGAATCATCAAAGGGCTATTGTGAGGCTCTTGCCATTCAAGTGTAAATTATGATGGACTGGGGAGATGGCCTAGCAGGTACAGCACTTGTGCAAGCTTGACAACCTGAGTTCATATCGCCAGAAACCAAGTAAAAACCAGATGCAATAGCACATACATCTGAAATCCCTGTGGACAGAAGAATCCAAGGTGGAAGGTGAGGACTAACACCAAAGTAGTCTTCTGACCACTACACATGTGCCATGGTACACCACACACACACACACACACACACACACACACAATTGTGGAAAATAAAACAAACTAGAAAGAAAAGTTCATAGAGCTCCTACTACAAATTTCAAGTCAAAGAGAAAATAACAATCTAGTTTGCTCTTTCAAGGTTTAATGATCTATGATCTAACAATTTCCACCTGTCCCAAGTCCCGCCACCACCACCATTGTAATCTGGGAAAAACAAAAGGTATTTATGGATAAGGCAGACATAGTAAGTTAACATAAGTAGAACATTCTGAAAGAATTAAGATCTCAGAGGTGACCCACTCGTATTATTTGTTGAGTCTCTGAATATTTCTTCTGGTTTATTTATAATTTCCCACTATCACCACCACCTGGTGTGGTTTTGCAAAAGTCAGCCTGAAAATCAAAGGTTCACCCTACTCTCTGCTCAAGAAGAGACAAAGTGAGTACAAAAACAATGAATACGTTTTTAAAATGTGTCTTTTAGGGGCCAATTATAACAAGCCAACAAGATAAACACTAAGCCAGCATGTTTTATTGCTCATCTATCCTCACATTCTCTCACTTGATCTGCAGTACTTACCGGGCAGGAAGTTCACATATTTGATTATGGGCAATATCCAAGACTTCTAACTTTCGGCTTTCACACACCCACTCAGGCACATTTTCTAAACAGTTCCTAAATATAAGAACATAAAGTTACTAATTTTAAAATTAAATTTGACCTCAAATGTGTTTTTTAAGATTTGTTTCATTTTTATTTGTGTGTATGTGTCTGAGGGTGTGTATGTAAGTGTGTGCTGGTGCCCAGAGGGCAGGAGAGACGCCAGATCCCCTGCAGCTGGAGTTACAGGCAGCTGTGAGCTGCTAACTGGTCCTCCGCAAGAATACATGCTCTTAACTGCTAAGCCATCTACCCAGTCTGAAAAATGAGGTTTTAAGTTAAAAAAAATTACAAGGAAAATAAAAACTGAATTATTATAATAGAGAAGAATAAAAAGAATGAACACAGATACATCATTTTCACCAACTCTGAAATCTACATTTCTATACCTCAGATTACCTTCCCAACAAGTCTATACTGACTGCAAATTTAAAGAGAAGTCTCCTACTGGGAAAAAAGTACACATAGAGCTCCAGAGAATCAAATGAAAGTTTTATTTTCAAATTTACATTTTTAATCATTTATATTAAATACTTCCTAATTCCACTTGGCATCATGAAAACAGTTATAAATAAAAGAGAAATATGTAAAGTAAAAAGACGCATTAACAGTTAAGACTTAGAATTAACTGAAAACATTTACCTGAACATCTGATGATAATTACAATTACTAGAAACAAGTGAGCTAGACCAATGGTGACTTTTAAAAATGATCTGACCACTAGAAAAATGTCTTCCCATATAAACAGTAGGCAGAAAATGCCTTCTATTTCCAAAATTTAATAAAAAAATTGATAGCAAAATTATAGAATGACCCAATTTTTAAAGTCATTCACATAAATGTCTTCCTAGTCTTATGTTAGTCTTTTACCTTCTTTTTTCAAATATGTAAAGTAACTAGGCACACAAAAAAAATGGAGTGCGTATTGTCATTATAATCTCTCCCTTCCCCTCTCCTCTCCTCCTCATCATGCAAGGGATTGAACCAAAGGCCTCACACATGCTAGGCAATCACAGATGAATTCTTTATGCACAGATGAGTAAGTCCTTCATGAATAAGACAATCACAGGAAGATATTATACCAAAAAGATGGTGGACTGATGAATGACTTTTAAAAAATTGAGTTCTATAATTTTGCTATAAATTTTTTGATTAAATTTTGGAAATGGAAGGCATTTTCTGCCTACTGTTTATATGTGAGCCACTATTCTGGCTCCCAAAATTGAAATTATTTGATTTATAATTAACTCATAAACTATCTTAACAAGACAGGAGAGTGAACACACTCTTTCATAAAAGCAACTACAACATACATAAATTAAAACTGTAAATGGTGAAACAACTTAGAACTTTGTATTGAAGTTTCTACTAAACTCTATGATACGTGCTCCCTTGGGAGGGAGATGAATAGAGCATGTCCCAGCAAAGATCTGGACATGAGATTTACAAAAGGAAGACAAACACTATTTAGGTGAAAAATTCAGGGTTCTGACCCAGGGGTTTCAATGGGGACCATTTGCCGATTACATTCTATAAGTAAAATCAAAACAGATTCACTCTGGCCAGCTCTCCGAAATAAATCTGTGCAAGATACTTTTATGTACCCATGTGTACAAATCTCACTCTGTTCTAATTTAAAAGGTGAAAAATAATATCCACAGCTGGTAAGAGGGGGTAAAAAAAATACCATAAGAATGTAATCAAGGGGCTAGAGAGATGGCTCAGAGGTCAAGAGCACTGGTTGCTCTTTCAGAGGACTCAGGTTTGGTTCCCAGTACCCACATGGCAGTCCCTAACTCCAATTCCAGGGGATCTGATGCCCTCTTCTGGCCTCCACAGGCACTGCATGACACCAGTGTACTTCCATGCACTGAACGTGTCCTCATACACATAAATGAATAAATAAAATTTTTAAAAGAACTTAAGTAATGTCTTAAGTTAAATAAAACTGTTAGAAATTTAATAGGAATGCATAAAGCAATTCAAAGAATTTTATAACTAATTTTATAATAAAAAAAATCACACTTGGAATTAGTCTTCCAATAGCTAAAAATTCAAATACTCTTTATTATTAAAATAGTTAAGTTTGTGTACTTTCTTTAAAAAAATTTTGAATTTTTGTACATTTCATACAGATCATGTTAATCAACTTTATACCCCCCTTCCCCATTGGCATCTGCCCATGGCCCCCCGACTAGATTTCATATATTCTGTCATTTGTGTTAAGGCCTATCATGTCAAGTTAAGTGTCCCAGATGTCTTTCAGTGCATCCATATTTTGCACATAGTAAGAAATTACATTTGTCTAGGGATGTGACAGCCTTGGGGTTTTCTCTAAGATCTATGACCTCCCCAGCTATGTGTATTTGGCTAAGTTTACAGCATCCTACATGAGTTTCCTCCCACTGAGTGGGTTTAGGTGTTGATTACCCCCAAGATAAAAGTGCCACTACTGTACTAATGCTGGTTGTTGTGCCAGTCATTGATGTGGTTATTAGGCCTTGAAGCTGGGGTTGGACCATTGATTGATGTTCTCCCTTACCAATTTGTATAGTGTTCTCTAAAGAACTTCTGAAGAAATTCTTGAGAGCTAGTCTTAAGGGGAAGTGGCTTCCAGGTCAGAAGTTTGTGTACTTTCATGTAAAATTCTACACCTCACAAATCACACTATAGTTGTGATTACAAAGGATGGTGACTGTTACAAAAATAACATAATTCATATTCCAAAATGACTTAAGATTTGTCTGAGAGTCACAGACTCCCATGTGTTCTGTAATTATGAGCATTTTCTTTGGAATTTCTTTAAAATGAGTTTCAATTTTAGTGTGTTAAAATTACTGAAATTTCATTTATGAAAATACATACTGCAGACAGAGTCATACCTTTGTGTTATAAAGGAAAAAAAATCTATTTTCATATTGGTGGGTACTGTACCAAATAAGACACACTGCAGAGGCAAATCTGCATAAAAGGTAAGAGGGTCTGCCTATCCAAAAATAAGCTAAAACAGCTAAGAGTTCTTGGCACGGAGAGATATAAGTACAAAATGATAAAGAGGGAGAACTAAGAGAAAGATAGTACTCTTTTTAAAAAGCAGTCAGTGTTATATTTTCAGGGGAAAGCACAAGATATAGTTAAGATAATTAAAGAGCTATTGGATCTTCAAGTTATCCTGAACCATCAATCTTAGGCCCATGCTTAGTGTCAACACTGGCTCCAGAGGTGGGTATGTTATCTCCATGACAGGGGCTTGTCTAGCTTGGTGAGGCCCTGGGTTTGAGCCCCAGTTCAGGAAAAAAACAAAAACAGTGGCACCCAGAAGTCACCTGATTCTTCTTGTGTGAACTATAGTATAGAAGTGTAATCTAATGGAGAGGTACTAACATTTTTAGAAGGTAAAACCATTGAATTTAATTTTTATTATTTTCTTTCAAAAGCTATAAAATATCTTATGCATAAAATCTGACAGAATTACCTAGGTAACTCTCAGATAGCCTCAACAGTTCTCTGAGACCTGCCTTCTTACCTTGAAACATCCATGTAAGACAGATAATTCGGAACTGGGTAAACATCAAGTTGAACAAGTTCTAGGAGGGGAAAAATAAACCCACAATACATTACTATCCATGTGACTCTGTACGTAGAATATCCTCACTGTGCTTTATTGCCCACTGTTTTCTTTAGTAACTGCAATCCATCTACTTATGCAACTTAAGCTGCAGGAGAGCGAAGACAACTTTTTTTGTGAAGACAGCTTTTAAGGTAATCATAAGATTTTATTCGCAGGTTGAAAGTAAGCTAGTCATTCAACTTTCCTACTTCTTTCTTGTTCATTTATGTGATTCTCCTTGTTATATGTGCTAAAATGGATCCAGAAGATTAATTAAAGGAATATCATATTTTGAATATTCACACGCTTTCCAAAAAACTAAAGGCATCTTGTGTTCTGACTTCCTCCCTCTACTCAAACAGCACTGCCTGGAGAGTCACAAATGACTTCTAATGAAAGCAGAAAGCTCTTCTTCCAAACTTTATGATACAAGACACCACTGTCTGCTTAGGGCTTTGTACCTTACACATAGTCCTGCTATGCCAAGTAATTCCCAGGTTCAACCCTTATGTAATTGCCCACTCTGGCCCTAGCTAACAATACAGTGCTTATAGATCAACTTCTGGTACCACGTCTCTTATCTTACTTCCATTGATTCAGGTATGCATCTCTCAGTAGATGAGTCACAAATCAACACTTACAGCCCTGGCTCCAGGTCCCATTGGCTCACACAAGTGTATCTTAGCCTGGATAAGTGGAGTGGTGGATTTGCTCACTCTTCCACCATCAATGTATCTGTTCACTGTGCTAACATAGCAGTCTGAAAGCATCACTTCATCACACAACCCCTCTTCCTAAGAATTTCTCCTAGATATCTACAGATTACTACACTAGGTTCTGTATTTCACTATGTGACTCCATGCCATACATCCCATGAATACTTCTATAAGTTCAGAATTCCCTGTCTTTTCCCCAATGCTGAGCAAGTCACATTCAGATTTCTTCCTCCCATTTTATGCGTTCTAGTTATCCAAATCCAAAACTTGGTGCTTCGCCAAATTGATTCCACTAGAACCAATATCTACTTGAGGTTTGATTCAATTTTTTTTTCCCAAAAATATGACAGTAAGAATGTCTTTTTAAAATCTCACCTTTTAAAAGTCATGAGCTACATTTTGTATTGAGAAAGTGCTTTATAAACATTGGAACAATTTGTAGTAGTAAATACTTGATTTTTAATTTGGTTTGCTGGTTAAAGGGGACAGAGTTCTTCATTGTAGCAAATACATGCTTACACAACCTTTTCTTTTTTGATCCAACATGATTTTCTAATTCTGAGGAAGAGATCTTATTAAATGGCTAAGAAACTTGCTTCTATGGTATCCCTGTGTGTATATAATTCAGATTTATAAGAAAATAATTCCTTTGTTAGTGGAACATGAAATAGCAAGTTGTGAGTGGAGTGTACAATGGGTTTCCTTTTACCCTCCACTATTTACAAGGTAGACAATAAAATAGTTCATTTCTCCCCTTACTTTAAGTAGAAGAAACAAATCAACAGTGGGAACAATTCATCTAAATATCATAATATAAAAAACAAGTTAGGAACAATAAAATCTTTCCTTTTGATTCCTATAAATACCAAGCCAACACTCTTCTATTATGACTTTTATCTTCCACGATTTGACACTACTAAAAGAGGAAAAGAAAATCAGTGAGGCACTGGGTAAAAAGACCAGCTCTGATGAAATCTGTCACATACCATTAGAAGAAGCATAGAGTGATTTTAGGAAATAGCCACAAATGTTTAATGTCACCAGCTGGTTCCTTTCACAGTGAAGAACTTCGATGTTGTTGAAAATCATAGCATCTAGACTGGCAAGTTTATTGTCGCGCAGGTCAAGCTGAGTAACATGCTGTAGAAAGTCAACTTCGTCTGCTATAAGCTTCCTAATTATGTTCAGCCTTAAGGAGAAAGGACACAAACAGAAAAACTAGTTAACTGCATTACTATACATAAACTGCCACACCTGAACAGTGGGGGGTCATGAGGAAGGACTCAAGTTCCACTGCATCATAGTTCTCCATGACTTCTTTAGCATCTGGCCTTCTTGAACTGGCCAGATTCACTAGCTAATTTTAGGTATAATTCCAAGAGGTTTGAACAGTCACAAAATATTTTGAAATACAATTTAGGCCATGAAAGTTGGAAGAGGAGCAAGTCTATTGATTTTTACCTAATTCACTTCAAGTGTGGAAAAAATATATCCACTTATGCACACTTACTTCCAGAGAATTAGGTTGTGAAAGTACAGATACAGCACTGTAAAGTACACAGGAAGCAAACCCAGAACCACCTGTGAAACACACTACAATTACATTGAAAACCTAAGGGAAGAGATAGGATTTGTGAGCAAGTAGATGACAATCATAAAACAGGACAAACCTAAGGCGTGAACATGGAAAAAATAACGAATACAAGTCACATAATGAATGGCAGCATCAGAGATGGAAACAAAGGTACAAGGATTCTTATTGTTTCTGGACCAGAGCAATAACTGAAGTTATTTCCACTTATGAAACACTAATCAAGGAGCAAAGTACAGAAAATACTGAAAATTGGCATTATTTGGATTCATTAAGAAATCATAAAATGAAGGACATCAATGACTGAGAATTTTAGGAAGTGAAGCATTAAAAAAAAAAAAAAAAGGCAGAATCTCCTGCCATAACAACTGGTTGGCTAATTGACTAAGGCTGATGCAAATAAGCTGTCAAAAGACAAGCAGCAATGGATCAATGTGAGAAAGCTATAAAATCATTGAAACAAAGATAAACTTAGCTTCCAAGGGGAAAAAACATCTTGATGTCACTTCTTGGCTTGATAGGTTATAACTAAAAAAACCCTTTCCTTATAACAAATCCAAGAAAGTACTGAGGTCATGTACTTGATTAGATAAGCACTGATATTATAGATAGAATTTAAGACCAAGATTCTCCATAGTGAGTTTCTGCCCTTTAAAAAGACAAAACAGAACCATATAACTAAATTATTAGGAGAAACATCATAAAACCACGGAAACACAAGGTTGAGTGACAGCACAGAGCTAGGATTTATCAGCATCCAAGTGTAGCATATGGTGTCTTTAAATGTTCCTAGATGATGTTTTTGGTTCCTGCTTTTTTTTGTTCTAGGTTATAAGATATAAAAATTGGCCTTGGGGCTGGAGAGATGGCTCAGCGGTTAAGAATACTGGTTGTTCCTGCAGAAGACCCAGGTTTGAATCCTAGCACCCACATGGCAGCTAACAATTGTCCGAAACTCCAGTCCCAGGGGATCCCACAGCCTCTTCTGACCTCCCTGGGCATTGCACGACACAGATGCACTTACCTACATGCAGGTAATACACACATACACATAAAAATAAATAAAAAATTTTTAAAAGTTTTAAAAACTGTATTATGTATCCTTCAATCTATAGACAAGTATCCCAGTCACCACCTATCAAAGAACCTTCTTTTTCAAGAGACAGAGATAGTCAGAGATTTCCACAACTGGTCACACACGGAGATTGTCTGCAAATTGCCCAAGCCTAAGTGGTACATCTAGGATGCAACCTCTATATCTAAGAGTCACAGAACATAGAAAAAGGGATGAAGAGAACACTACTGCATCTTTCAATTCTCATCAATGAAGCTCCCTCATGCAACACAGAGCCAGGAACGCAAAAGGTCACAAATGGCCCAAACACAGAGAATAAGAATCTGTGGGACCTTGGACAGTACTCTTATATTAAAATCCACCTACCCAGGGCTCAGGGATTGTTGCAGAAGAAGGGGCATAAAGATTGTAAGAGCCAGGGAGGAAGTGCATGACCATACGGGAATAGTCCTACAAGCTCTTGGGACTCTTTTCATATGAATCTACAACAATGGTGTCAGCATGCACAAGACCCATGCAAACTTAAACAGACTAAAACCCAGCACAGAACTGTGGAAATGAACAGCAGGCCCCAATCTTAGTCGAAGAATTATTGGCAGCTGATTCCTGCTGGGTGACGATGAACTGATCTTAAAGAGAGAGACTCTAGATAGACTCTAGATAGAAAGACTCTAGATAGACTGAGAGAGACTCTAGATAGACTCTAGATTGCACTGAGGGACATCTGGGGACACTAACTTTACATGATAGGCCTTGACATAAATGACAGAAGGTATAAACTCTGGTGGGGAGGGGGCTATGGGAAAGTGCCAAAGGGGAAGAGGGTATAAAGATGATTTTCTGTATGAAATACACAACAGTTCAATAAAAATAAAAACAAAACAAAAAAAAAGTTTTAAAAATTGGCCTCAACCCAGAAATTCATTTATTTTCAAATGTTAATCAGGTTATCAGAATGTGAACAATGAACAAACAAAGAAAAACAAATTTTATACTGGAGACAATAGGACTGCAGGAATTTAAAAAATTCTTCCCCAAACAATACTTTGAATAACCATAACCCGGGATTATCACTTTCATTTCAAGGAGCCACCCACCCACCTTCCTGTCACTGTATTAGTACTAAAATAATAAAAGCTTGGTTTAATGACAAGACAAAAGAAAATCTACAGGAAAAGGAAAGTTGACTTCCTGTGCATGGGAAGGACAGTCTTAGTTGCTTCACATTACAAAGCTAACCTCGAACTTGTCGTCTAACATCTCTAAGCCTGACACTCATGTGAGATGAGAAAACATGTTTCTTATCCTACAAAACAGTAAATAAAATGAAACAAATATCTATGTCCTAATTCTGTGTACACTGTAAAGGGCCATGGCAATGATGAGGAGGGCAGGATGATGACCTATGGCTTGGTGTTGAGAAATTAACAAAAGGAAATGCTTTAAAATGTTCAATTAAGAACTGTATGTAATAAGTGCCACAACAATGAATAAAATATAGAGGATTTACAAAACAGACACTATTGAAAAGGAAGCATCTCATTTGAATCCCAAGGGCATGTAGTGAGTTCACAAAATTTTTAAAGGGCAAGGAAAAGTAGTTTTCAAGAATCAGCACTGTGGCATCTAGACAAGAACATAGTGTAAGTTTCAAGCTTGACTACAGCTAAGAGGAAGGAACAGTAATATGGTTCCCCAGGTGTAAAACTATTTATCAAGGACTACCTACTAAATGCAATACTGGGTGGATCAAGGATAAGTAGCATTGCTTAAATTACCTATGGCGAGGGACCTATTTTCTAAACTTCTAAGTTATCACATGGACTGACATCCTGGAGCTCACATCTCGTACACAGCTTCTACCACTTGCAACTTGCTGTGCAAGTCTAACACTTATACCAGTTGCCTTCCTGCACAATGAACCTGTCATAAAGCATTTGCATACTGTAGTGATGTCAAATCACTACACATTTCTAAAATATGAGTTCCAAATTTATTAAGGAAAAGAACTAGTTGAGCAAAGAAAAAATTATACTCAGTTTCATAGGTTTCATTTGGTTGAGTATGAAAATAGGGGAACCCAAGGTTAAATTTACTAGTTGGCAGCTAAAGGGAAATTGGTCCCAAGAAGACAAAGAGTTAAGGAAAGACTGCAGAATAATTAAAATCAAGATAATCAGGAAGAAAGATCAATCTATGAGCACACACTACCCAGAGGGCAGAAAATACACATTGAAAGAGAAGTGAATGAGGGAAAGAAAACTGGGTACTGGCCACACTCGGGGCTGGAGGCTATTAATTACAGAAGTCATTTTAGACTCAAAAACATTAATGTAGGGAAAATAATAAAACAAAAATGATCATTTTTAATCTGATGTAGCATTTCCATTGGAAGAAAATGCAATAAAATCAGCCTTTTGCTTAAAGGAAACTAAGCAAAAACCCCAACCCCAAAATTACTCCACTAACTTCAGTTTAAAGTATCATACGGAGGCCAATCTGTAAACCAATCTACCAGTTGTATGTGTTTTAGCACAGGAGCCTGGAAGGAAGCAGTTATATACTTGCACTAGTCCAATATTTACTAAATGTCCAATGTCTATTACATTTAAATAGCTTGTATTTGATGTCATCTGTGGTGGTTTGAATGAAAATGTCCCCCATAGGCTCCAAGTATTTAGACATTTTGTCTCCAGTTGGTGGTGCTGTTTTGGGAGGTCTTAGAAGGTGTTGCCATCCTGGATGAAACATGTCACTGGGGGCAGGATCAGAGAGTTCTTAAGCCTTGCCAAATCTGGAGTTGCTCTCTTGTTTCCTGTGCTTGCCTGAAGATGTGGGAGCTTAAAGCTCCTCCTCCAGCCACCTGTGCCACCATGCCTCCCTGCCAAGACAGACTGTAATTCCCCTGGAACCCTAAGCTCAAATAAATTCTTTTTTTCTATAAGTTGCTTTGGGTTCACTGTTTCTATCACAGTAACAGAAAAGTAATTAATATATCATCTAAAAAGACTCAGGTTATAACTAGAAACATGAAGACTTCAAGAAGCTCTTCCTAAGAACTGTTGTTACTTCAAAACATATCAGATTGATCTTATTTGTAAGCTGCTTAAAACAAACAAAAAATGACTGTCTTGTGTGTATCAGGTAACTCAGAAATCATCTCAAGCTTGTTACCTGAGGTCAGTGCCCATCTTTTTTTTTTTTTTTTTTTTTTTTTTGGTCTTTTTGAGACAGGGTCTCCCTGTAGCCCCAGCCGGCCTGGATTCACTATGGAGACCAGGCTGGCCTTGAACTCACAGAGATCCACCTGCCTCTGCCTCCCAAGTGCTGGGACTAAAGGTGTGTGCCACCACACCTGGCTCATTCCTGGTTTTAACAAATCTATACCACTCAGTCACTGACTAAAAAGGGGTTTAAATTCTGAATTATGGGAACTTTCTAAATCCAAATGACTCAAAGTTAAATAATATTAACAGTTTGCAAAGAAATTTAACAAGGCAAAGTGTTGGTTCCTATCTCATTGCAAAAAGTTCTCAAAAAGGTAAACTACAACTATTTATATTTGCCAAATTAAGAATTCTAGATCTACACATTGCTAATTCTCCCCTAAGTGGTAGAGACTTTACTTCTTCAATGTGAGGACCGATAAACCCAAATATTTCTTTGTCAACTGGAATGTGTATGTTCCATAAACCTAACCACTTAAGACAGAAGAAAGGGGAGCAAACAATGCCACTTTACTGAACGAGCCTGAGAAAGAGTGTGTGGGGTTAGCAAGACAAGAGAACAAGGACAGGTCCACCTTTGACAAGCAGATTGTAAAGATGCCAAGAAAGACAGCTGAGCAGGTTTCACCAGTGAGGAGAGTCCTCAGTCAGTTAATAACAACAGAATATAATGCTTGCTGGGAGTGCTAGGAAATTTGCCTCAATTCTATCCACAACTCTATGTACTAGGTTCTATTAATAACTGTAATTTGTAGATGAGAACACAGAAGCACAGAGAATAATGTGGTCAAGATTTACCATGACTAGTAAGTAGGCTAAACTTCTGGTTAATGGGGGAATTAATTTAGTTGAAAAAGTACCAGATTGGGCAATTTAGCATTAAGAACAAACCCCTATATATTGGTTTGTAAGAACTTAAGTCCTGGCCAGATGTGGTGGCACATGCCTTTAAGTCCAGTACTTGGGAGGCAGAGGCAGGCAGGTCTCTGTGAGATCAAGGCCAGTCTAGACTACATAGTGAATTCCAGGACAGCTGGGGCTACAGGGAGACCCCCCCCAAAAAAAGAATTTAAGTCTATGACAGGCTCTTATTTTTCCTTTAAAAAGATCAATTTTACATCTTCCTCCTTATGCAATGGTTCCCTGTAATTAAACTAAAAGAACCTACCAAAGGATGATGGTAGAGCATCCATCGTATAGCAAGGACAGTGCCAGTGGCTTCCAGTTGGGGTTTAGTGTAATCAGATTCAAAGTTCAGATTCTCTGTTTTTGCAAGGGGTGAGAGTAGAGGGTGTAATCAAATTTGGGCCTGGCAGGAAATTAAAAACTTAACTTAAGGTCAGTGACACTTGAATGAAAAGATAAGAAATTAAATAAATTTAACTTAATGGGTATATAAAATTAAGGAAGACAAGAAAGAAAAAAATCAAGAGGAAATGTTCAATGATGTCAAATCTCTCATATAAAACATAAGAAAGACAAAGAGAAAAACTTCCACCTTGCTTTCAATGATTATTTTCATTTACTATGAACAGCTCTCTGCCCTGGTGATCCTATCTATTCATACAAATTCACACTGGGTTCAAGTTTGTAAAACCAAGGTAAGACTTTCAAGAAATAAAGTCATTCATCAATGAAAATTTTTAACAACGCTTCAGGTAAGAGCAAACACTACTGTTAGTCATTATTCTTCCCTCTAGGAACCAGTGCAACAAACCAGTCTGTTTGGCTAATTTCACCAAAAAGGCTGTAACTACCACCCCTCGCCCCCAGATAGAAGCCAATCACTCAAATGTGACTTATTTCTCAAAAAAGTTACCTTAGATCCACGTGTTTAATGTGAGGCATTCTTCTTAAAGCCTGCAGCCTAAGGGTCTCCAAACAGTTTCCAGACATACAAAGTTTATCCACAGCAGTCAGTTTCTCCAACACCTCTGGAATGTCAGTAAATTCATTGAATGAAAGACCCAGATAATTGAGCTGGTGCATGTTCTCCAACTCAGCAGGAAGAGACTGGAGAAAATTCCCATCCAACAAAAATGTCTGCAAGCTATTCAAGAAAACAAGAATTATACAGAGAAGTACACATTTCCATTTTTATCAATATACAAGTTCCATAAAATCATATTACTAGAAAATACACCAAAATGCATAAGGACAAGGCCAGAGACAATAATGGATAACGGGTAAAAAATATCAGAAATAAGGATTTTAATCTTTCATCAAAATGGAAATTATTATTTTGTCTTTTTTATTACCAATTTCCTCAACTTAGGTAGGCATACATGGGAAAATGAGCTAAGCTGAATGTGAACCAGCCCATATCTATCTTCTCTCTCTTTTTTTAAGACAGGGTCTCCCTGTATCTCCAGATACCCTGGAATTCATCACTGTGTAGACCAGGATGGCCTTGATCTCACAGAGATCCACCTGCCCCTGCCCCTGCCTCCACAGTGCTAGGA
Organism: Nannospalax galili; assembly: GCF_000622305.1. Classification (NCBI taxonomy): domain Eukaryota; kingdom Metazoa; phylum Chordata; class Mammalia; order Rodentia; family Spalacidae; genus Nannospalax; species Nannospalax galili. The sequence continues at coordinate 2,197,388 of NW_008344488.1, read as the reverse complement.
TTAAAGGTGTGTGCCACCACACACAGATTTCTCTTATTATTTTTAAAAATTAATTCATAAAGATTAAAATTCAATATAACTCAGAAAATGAGAAAGTCCCTCTCCTATGTTTAGATACATCTGTTTAGAACAATGGCATTTTAATTTTTACAAGACTCTGAAGAGTCTAAATTCTAACAAATGAACTCTACATAGACCACAGAGTGCCCAGAGTGCCTACAGTGCCTAACTACTAGATCTGAGGCCAAGACTTTCACAGCCAACCTAACAAATTAATATGTGCAGCTTCCTGGAGTTTTCCACCAACATCCCAACGGTCAAGTTTAAATTACACACTTGTGCATCACTCCCACAGCTGCTGGGACTTCTTGTAAGGCATTACAAGACACATTCAGCTCTGCTAGGGTTGGAATACTGCAGACAGCTAATGGAAAGTCTCCAAGATGATTGTTGGAAAGGTTAAGGCTCTTCAATTTGGTGAACCTATCACAACAAAACAGAAGAAACAAGTGTCACAGATGTATAACATCAAAAAAGTTTAGCACAATCCTGCAGATATTCTAGATCAACTCCTTAATTCAACTAAGGCCGAAAAGGAGCCCTTAAAGGTTTATGGAGCAGCAGAACCAGAGTGTAGATCTGACTCCAAGGTCCATATTTTACCCAAAATGCAATCACATTTGGAAATCAACTTGTTACTCTGAAATGGGGTTGGTTATTTGAGGAGGCGTGTTTCTCTGGAGTAACTTTTTTTTTTCTTTTCTTGACAGGGCCTCCCTATACCCCGAGCTGGCCCGGAACTCACTATGTAGACCAGGCTGGTCTTGATCTCTAAAGCCAGGCCTGTGCCACCATGCCCAGCATAACTTTCTAAATTGTATTGTTGCTCAGATAATTAGTGCCCAATAAATGGTTCTGTGAGGGGGCCAGAGCACAGGCAGAGCTGGAAAGCTAGCTTTTCTCCTATTTCAGAAAAGTCCAAAACCTCTGTTCCTTTTGTCTCAAACACAAAATGAAAATAACAACAAATAATCAAAGCTACACATGCCTAGATACCTAAGGCTTTGTAGTTTGAAATTTAGAAACTAATCAGCATTCCCCCATCTCAGGCCTTGATACTGTTGCCCACACATCTTCTTGAAAAGCTCTCTCACTTCATCTTGGCAACATTTTCCTCACAGAGCCCCTTCCTAATTCTCCTAAACCCTGTTCTGCATGACCTTCTTTCTCCTTTGACTCTTCTTCCCACTCCAGACTGATGGACTCCTGGCTAAAGTATTCTTTGTTAGTTTTATTCTTGCTCTACAATTGGCTCCCTTGGAAATCTTGCCACTAATTCAATAACTTTTTCAATCCCATCACAAACTGTCTCCACTTCCCAGTCACTCTAGCCTTCCAGTCAAAAACTGAACTTGCCTAAATCTTTACTATATCCCAGCATATCCTTCCTCCTGCTCTATTTCTGATAAGGTTCTTTTATCGCTTGTCCAAGCAACTGCAGAAGCTTGCCTTTAATTTTTACTTCTCTACGTAGTCTCAGATTTATGATCTCTACATCAATTCTACATGAGAATCATTTAATTAGTTAATTCTTTCAAGAACTGTCTCAGCCTAATACTAGGCAGTTTATGCTCTATCACAGACATATTATCACATGACCTATTTAATGAAATTTATAATAAAAATATTAAGCTTTAGTCTTCAAAGATAAATAAAATTTTATCCTATATGGAAAATATCTATTTGACAGGGCAAAAGTATTGATTTGATTTAAAAAAAAATAACAGCTATTTTATTGGATGAGTGAATGTAGACCTATTAGTAATTTAAATTGAAAAAGGGGGGATAATTACTGTAAAATCTGAAGTACCATTTTTAAAGTTATTTTATTCTTTGACCAATCAGACCTTCAAAAAGACTGTTTCTGCTTTATTCTGATTGCCTGTGACCTATAAGACATGAAGCAGAAGTGCGGGATCTGTTATGCTCAGTGCTGTGGATCCCAAAAGACATGTAGATCTCCAAAGAGGTTCCTGAGACCCTTTCATTAAATCCCCCAGGGAAAAACTATTTTTACAACAACACTAAGATTTTACTTGCTTTTTGCTACTCATTTTCTTTCAAGTATTTAAGAGATTTTCAGACTGCATGTCCTTGTGAAAGCACACCTGATAGAATGCACAAATAATCTAGTCAGAAAGGAAAAGATCTTCAAAAACATAAAGTAATAACACCCTTCTTCATTTTTGTTCTGTAATATGGTTTCCATTTAAAATATTCTGAAAATGCTGTTAATGCTAATATTTTTAAATATATTTATCTCAGCTTTTATATACGTCTTTAAATTTTTAATTCACTAAAATATGAGCTTTTATTCACATGAATAAAAGCTGCTTACATTCTCTGGTTTTTGAGAAGGTAAAGAAGTCCCGAAACAGGATCGCCAGGTAAACTACAGAACATCATTAAATATGAGTTGCAGACAATTATTTTTCCTGGTTTAAGTATGCCCTAAATATTACATGGGACATACACTAAAATTATTTGCTACCTGTAATTCAAATTTAACGGGTGCCTGCTTCACTCTATCCCTCCTCCCCCCAAATATGGCAGTTTTACCATATGTTTGTCCTTATCATCAAAGCTAAACCACTGCTCCCATCCAAACAAAAACAAGTCCTATCCTCCTGCATGTACAACCACAGGCCCACAGTGCACAGAGCTTGAGCATGTGGACTGCAATGTCTACATTCATGCAAAATGAGACATGGAACTGCATAGTTTAACAATTTGCTAGCTTGACTAAATAAACACTCAACTATATGGAATATGGGCCTCCACCTCCATTCTTATCCTAGACCTGCACATTTTAGAAGCTGACTTTGATTTACAAGTATTCTCACAATTGCTCCTTGCTACATTGCCCACACCCTGTATTCATCCCTATGTACATCTCTGACAACCAATCCACAAAACTCTTCCCAGAGAAGAGCATAGTGTTTAGCAAAGATTATTTCCTAGCATCCAGGTTCTTATTCAGAATATACCAACCACAATAAAATTTGTCTGTTTTGGCAACTCTAACTCTTAGCCTTCTTGGAGTTCCAGTTTTTATTATATATACAGAAAACAGATTACCAGCACTTGCAGATTCAAAACTCCTTTTAGAAAAAGATAGAGGAAGTGTCCACATAGAATGTATATCCCTCTGGTACTTAAAATGGCAATAGATAATTGAGGGCAATGAGCCATTCTGAAAGCAGAGGTCAGAATGGTGACTCAATAACTCATCATTTTGCTAACACTTAGAAAAGGAGAGAGCAAGTCCCACAGTATTGTAGGGGGAAAAAAAGACTAGAAATCATAATAGTCATAAAACAAAACACAGTATAAGACTTTCAACTCAAAGAATTGGAGAGATGACTGAGCAGTTAAGAACTTGCTGCTTCTGCAGAAAACTGGATAGTTCCCAGCACCAACATCAAGCAGCTCACAACCATCTGCAACTCCAGCTCCAGAAGATCCAATGCCCTCTCCTGACCTCGGCACACATGCACAGACACAGACACATAAACATAATTAAAAAGAAAATAAATTTTAAAATACCCCAGATTTTCAGCTCAAAAAGCCAATAAGTAATAAAGTATATACAGAACCAGTTCTAAAATAAAACTGACTGGTTTTTAAGGAAAAAGTTAAATATGTGCATTTGGCCAAATATTTTAAATAACTTTTTAAAAAACTAGAATTTCAATTCTATTATATTCACCCAGGCTACAGATATTTTCTCATAACTATTCAATATACACGAGAGAACAAAAACATCACAGAGTTTAAGATTAGTAACAAATGTTTTAAACTGGATGTGATGGCAAATAATTTAATCCAGGCAGGAGCAGGGGCAGGGGCAGGGACATAAGCAGATCTCTATGAATTCAAGGCCAGTATGGTCTATGTAGCAAGTTTCAGGCGAGCCAAGGCTGCATAGTGAGACTTTGTCTCAAAACAAAACAAAACAAAAAAAGTTTAATGATTACATCAACTGTCAAGCTATGGAGGTTTAAATGAAAATGTCCCCCATAGGCTCCAAGTATTTGGACATTTTTGTCCCCAGTTGATGGTGCTGTTTTGGGAGGTCTTACAAGGTGTGGCTATCCTGGAGGAATTACATCACTGGGGGGTGGGCTTAGAGAGTTCTTAAGCTGTGCAGGGTCTCCAATTGCTCTCTTGCTTCCCGTGCCTGCTTGAAGATGTAAAGCTTAGCTTTGGTTCCTCCTTCAGCCACCTCCGGCAGCATGCCTCCCTTCCATGACGGACTGTAATTCACCTAGACCCATAAGCTCATATAAACTCTTCCTTTTATAAGTTATTTTGGTCAGCGTTTCTATCACAGCAACAGAAAGTAACTAATACACATGGTCAGTTAGTAACAATAGGAGAAGAATGATAGTTTAAAAGCTAAAAACACAAGAGAAAAAGAAGGGTTTTTATTTTGCTTTAAAAACATCTTACAATGTATATGTGTGCATTCAATATATATACAGATATATAACATATTGTAGTGAGCACACACACAACCCACATACAGTTTAAAAAATAAAGTTAATTAAAGTGGATGTTGTGGTATAAACATCTGTCCTCCCCTAGTCCCCAAATACATTGAAACTTAATCAATTTAAGAACTCCAGCCTCATAAAGGGATCAGCACTCATGAGTTTGAGTGGAGCACCTGCCTCCTCCATCATGTGAGGATACACACAAAATGCATCATATTTGAAGAGCAAGCCCTCACCAAATACCAAATTTGCTGGCACCTTAATCTTGGCGCTCCTAGTCTCTATAGAAGTGTGAGCAATACATTTCTATTGTAATTTACCCAGTTTAAGGTATCTTATTAGAGCAGTCAGAACAGAGCTAAGGAAGTAGACATTTTTCTCATTTGTGGTAGTTATCAAAAATCAAGAATAGAAGACTTTGAAGTCATTTTATTTCCCAAGTTTATAGACAAAGAAAACTGTGAAAAATTGTGTGACTACT
>NW_008344488.1:2170105-2192281 GCF_000622305.1 Nannospalax galili | reverse complement strand
GCTATGATAGTTCTTTTATAAAAATTTTTTTATTTTATTATTATATTTATGTATATAAGTGTAATGTCATGCAAAGCCTGTGGTGGTCAGAAGAGAACAATGAATCTCCTGGAACTGGAGTTATAGACGGTTGTTAGCTGCTATGTGGGTGCTGAGAACCAAACCTGGGTCTTCTGCCAGTGCTCTTAACTGCTGAGCCATCTCTCCAGCCCTATCAGTCATAATTCTTAACCACAGGTCAAAGACTGCCTGAGGGCAACATATGGGAAACTACTACCCTTTCACTTACTTTCTCCAATCTTCCTTTCTCCAGCTTCATAGCCATAACCAATAAACTGCAAAGGAGGAATAGTAGCCCTTTAAACTGCTAGAGGGAACAGAGCAGTCATTACTTTTGTCCCTTTGCTTTTAATCCAGACAACAATATCAGCAATAGGGACTCTATTTCAAATCTATTATGTATTTACATCCAAACCAATTCTAGCACATCCCAATGCTCCCAAACTATCAGAAAATCTGAAGATCAACTTTACTTTCCAAAGCAAGCACTCTGCTTTAACAAAAGAAAAGAAACTCATGTCCATTTGTCCTACAACAGAGCTCAAAGGAGAAAGAAATCAAGTTAACATGTATGCAGAAGCCTAATAGTCTTCGTTAATCATTAAAATGAAGTTGTATAACATAGCACTACAGTACTACATTTAGTATACAGTAATGGGCATTGTGGATGTTTAGACTCGGGTCTTACTCCAAAGTTCCAAGGCACACTTTTACTTTTCAGTACTGGCACAGAAAAGTCCAAGCACTGGATAGACTCCAAAATCTTCAGACAAGATCAGTAACTGTAGTTCATTTACAAGCAAACCTTGAAATTCCTTTCAAATTCGGCATCCTAAAAGCCCCATATATAATAAAGTACATGATTACTTGTTAGGACAGGGGAGTGACACAGGTAAAAAGTGGGTACAGGTTAAAGATGGTGAAACAAAATAGTAACAGCACTACAGGTCAGATTGATGGCAGTTCCTTATTTGCATCTCCTACTCTATTTACATCATAAAAGAGATGCATTGTCCTCCGCATCACTGAAACCAGACTAAAGTCTAAAGTGTTGGGATATCTAGGAGCTTGACCTACTAATGTTCTTACTTGTTCCTTCCTTTCTCCAACTTCACAGCCATAACTAATAAACTGCAAAGCTGGAAGAGCTGCCCTTAGAACTGCTAGAGGGAATACAGAAGTCATTACTTTTGTCCCTTCTTCTTTAATCAAGACAATAATATACCATGCAAATGTGTTACTGTTTACATTTAGGTTTTTCTTTTCTTTTTCTATCTTCAGCTGGCCTGTAACTCACTATGTAGACCAGGCTCGCCTCCATCACACAGAGATCTTTCTGCCCCTGTCTCCTGAGAGCTGGGATTAAAGGCATAGTCAACCATACCCAACAGCATTTAAATTTAAGTAAAATTTTTAAAACTAAATTTTGAGGTATAATCTTCCAAACCTTAGGCAAAGAATTTAACTCTACAAAAGTGAAGAGTGTTCAGTTTCTAAAACTGACCAGAAAAGGTAAAATGCACCAATTTATATGCTCAACTTCTCTACCTTTACTAATCAGATGTAAGAGTTTTATTGTGGCAGCTAACAACTGTCTGTAACTCCAGTTCCAGGGAATGTGACAGCCTCTTCTGACCTCCGCTGGCACTGCACAACATGGGTGCACTTACCTACATGCAGACAATACATGTATACAGACAAAAATAAAAAATAAAAATAAATAAAGTTTCTTTAAAAAAATAAAATTAAAAAGTAGGTCAACTAACCAAAGATCTAGAAGCTTATTTCATTCTGGCTTCCAAAGAACTACTTGAGAGCAAATACTCCACAGTAAATGAAGAGGTACCATTTTTATCTATGGGCTGGAAAGAAAAAAGTTAGTGTTCTACAGTGTCAAAGTTTATAGAAATAACCCCCTCCAGTGTGTTGGGGCTGTGGACCATCCTGGAAGTCAGAGCAGTGCTCAGGGGACCCCATGAGCTGGAGGTGTGGTCCCCTCACATGAGCCTGAAGCTTTGAAGCCCTACGGTGGGTCACAGTTCCACATTTCTCTGGCGGTAGGCTGATGGTGGGAACATTGAGGACTTCCTGATGTTGGGCAGCAGTTTCAGTGTTCTCTGAGTGACTACATTCCCCACAACCTCCTCCCTTAAGGTCCCAGGTTGTGCATGGCACAGAAGCTTTGCTTCTTATTCTGGCAACAGAGGAGGCCTCTGTTATTTGCAAATTCTGGTCTTGGGAGGACTGACTCTCTGGAGCAGACCTCCCACCTCCCTTGAGGCCCAGCTGTGGTCCTCACTCCACAGGAGGTCCTGGGTATCCAGGCCTTGATGTTGAAACCACTACCAGGTACCATTTTCATTATTTTCCTATTACTTTTCTACTGCCCCAGTATGCCTTCACCTATGTCTTAGTTGAACGTCAAGAGATAATAATCACCGTCTGGGAAGTTAAAAAAATAAAGAAATAGAAAGTACCCAATAACTAAACTGATACATTTTTCAAACTAAAAATATGTAAGCTTAGAATATAAACTCGAAATTCTCTGTCTACTAGAACTTCTGAATATTGCTTATAAACAAAACTGTACTACCAAGCTTCAACAATAATCTGAAATTTGTCACTATTCCTATAAGGTGAGTTTGCTATTCATTCACTCCCTTTCCAAATTCTCCAACCTACGCAAAGTCTTTCAATGTAATCATGTTACTTCTTAAAGAAAGCAATCCTAGTAAAACACTTTTACATTTAAAAAAGTAAAATAATATCAGATAGGAAAAAAAAATAATATATGGCTAATGAGCCTAATGAACCTAATGACAGCATGGCTGACAGAACAATGTGGATAGGGGAAATGTCACAAGGTCCTACCTTTACATAAAGAGACTGAGGCAATCAATGGCTGCTGAAGAGAGAGAGGGTCAGTCATCTCCACGGATGAGTTCCCTGATAGGGTATTCAATGCCAAGTGGTCAGCCCTAAACACATTTACATATGAGTCATACTAAACAGACTCATTGGGGGTACAGAGCAGAAGATGAAGGTGGGAGAGGGACAGGTGGAAATGATGTGCTCATGAAACACAGTACTCATGGATGGAATTCTAAAAAAAAAAAAATCCCAAGAGTTTACTTTCTCATAGACTGTTAAGTAAAAGTCTATTTTCTTTTTTGGCAGCTAATTACATAAAATTATTTATTAATGAAATCATCTTTCCTGGCATTTATTCAATTTAAAAACATTTAGATACTAAGGGGAAATAAAGAGAAAGTTTATTGCTACTTAAATAAAACAAAGAGAAGGCTGGATATAAACATTTACTTTGAGCTTTTCTGTATTCCAAGGGAACTTACAAAACCATGCTTAGCTACTGTTCTAAGAGCCCACCTTGTGGTTTTCAGCTGGCAAATGTTTCAATGAGAACATCTACTTCAACTATTTTCTCTTTAGGAAAAGGATCAAAGTCCTTTTAACAATATTTATGTCCACTTGATCTTAAGAAAAAGTAGTTAAGTAAATGAAAGAGAGACATCAATCAGCAACTTCCTTGACTTTTCTTCTATTTTCACTTCAGACTGGGACCCCTCTATTGGCTTGTGAACTTAATCCTACAGCCATGTTTTAATATTTTTGTCCTATTCAGGTATGACAAACAGCAACCTTCATATGCTATAACAGGTATATATGGAACAAAGCACTTTGCAAAAGGTAAAGGCTAACTCTCTTGGATGCAGAGTGGGAAGGAAAACTACCTTCTGTCCCATGTTCTTCTTGGGCTTGTCTGACTGTAGGAGCATGAAAAACATTTGACTCTCAGGGCTGGCCTCCACACCACTGGGAGGACCTACCTTTCAGAAGGCATGATTCAACTCCTTTTGGTGTTAACGCTGTCCTCCACATCCCAAACTCTGCTGCTCTATGACTGAACTCACCTCTTCTCAGTTTCTAGGGTCAATACTTTTCCTGTCACCCCTTTACAACTTCTGAAATTATTCACATGAATTTATGTATGCCCTTCTGTTCCAAGGACTGAGCAGCCCACCAGCCTCATTCGCAGGGAGCACCTGCCACCACCATCTTCTGAGGCTCAGCAGTGCACAAATGCTAATGTGGCACACGACCAGCTTCTCAGCACTTGAGCCAGAACAAACAGAAACCACCCTATCTGAATCTCATCACCACAAACGACTCTTGGTACAAGCAAAATAAGCATAACACCTTCTCATATGACTAGAAAACAAAAATAAACATATGCATATTTCACTTGGCTTAAAATTTAAATCTACAGCTACAAAAGGATCTGATCAAAATTTGAGCAAAAGTATTGCTGCAGATGTTAAAAATCAGAATACAGATGCTACAGCTAAAATTCACAGATGCTGGGGGTGTTGTTCAGCAGTGGTATGCATGCTCTGCACGTGCTAGACCCTGAGTGTGCTCAATCCCTAGACCAAGAAGCTTACAAACATCATTCTTCCAAAGTAATGAAAGAAATAAAGAATTGTTGGCAATAATTAAAATGAACATATTGCTGTAATGGCAAAATAAAACATTCCCTAAAGACATACATTTTTATTTGAATCCATCTTTTAATATTGTTCAAACAAGTGGGCACTTACTGGTCATATCCCTATATGTGAGATCTTAGGAAATTATATATTTATATATATACATATATATGTATATATGTATTATATATGTATTTGGTGAACAGCAAGACAGAGCTACTCCCTACAAGATATGGCTAAAGGGTACACAGGATCAAGTTCCCTTGAATTCAGCGAGTGTGTTATATAGAAAAAATCAATTCACTGTCAGTGAAATGACTTGCAGGTAAAGGGGCTTGCTACACAAGCTTGGCAACCTGAGTTTGATCCCAGAGCCCACATAAAGGTGAAAGAAAAGAACCAACTCCACAAAGAATTCCATATGTGAGCCATGGTACACGTCCTCTTCCACAATAATAATAATTTTTATAGATTTATTATTTTTATTCTAGCGATATGATTTTTTGGCATGTATATAAGTATACCACATGCATGCACTGTCCATAGAGGACAGAAGAGGGTATGGGATCCTCTGAACCTGGAGTTACAGATGGTTGTGAGCAGCCATGTGGTTGCTAGGAACCGAACCTGGACCCTCTGCAAGAGCAGCCAGTGCTCTTAACTGCTGAGCAGTTTCTCCAGTCCCAATAATAACAAATGAAATTTAAAAACACTACAAATCACAAGACAGTCATGTGAAAATAGCAGTCACTAGATCTATACATATGTCATTCTCTGATTCTTTTACAAATTGGCAATGTAAGGATCAAAAGAGAAACAAGAAGCATGTTATCATGTTATACTTAGAAATTTCTCTTATGAGATGGTGTCTTAATTTGCCTATGGCCTCTTGTTTTCATTTGTTTTTAATCAATACATCTGCCCATGGTTAGATTAGATTGCCAACACTATTCAGGAAATGTCTCACATTAACCACTCTTCTAGTGGGACAAGCAACACTATAAAAAGGTTTCTGTACAAGACAGAAAACAGATCACCATTTCCACTGCTCAGAGCAAAGAAGTGAAGATTCAGACAGTTTGCTTGGATAAAATCCCAGTTGAGTCATACAGAGATACATAAAAATGAGAACCAGAGAGCTTCTACATCAAGAACTTCACATTACCAAAGGAATGAAAAACTGAGCATGAGCAAAAGCCAGAGAGAATACTTATTTCATGAAAATGTGTCATTAGAGACGAGGGGCTTAAGCACTGACCAAGCATATCTCATAGTGAAACAAGAAAAATCCAACACTCAAACGCTCACTAAGCATAAAGTATGATTCTGGCATCAGAACATTCATTCACATTTGAATTTGTACTACTGTATCTGGGGCACACAAATGTGAAATAAGATACATATTTTTAATCCCCAGGAACTTGAAATGGTTTAAGGAAATAGTGCAACCATATGAAAGAAGATAGAAATTTAGTGAAGAAATGTGTATTATGTTTATGGAGGAAAAAGCTCACTTTTCAGTGAAGGCACATGAACAAGAAGAGTATAACAGGCAGGTGGTGCCTGGAATACATGAACAGATAGTGTAGGCTGACTGTTAGGCATGCAGACTTCTGTGTCCTGTCACTAAAGGTTTTGATTAAGCAGGCCTGGGATAACAGAACAGACACCCATGTCTCTAGTAAACACCCATGTGAGCCTAGTGCAGGCGTTTCACAAATCATATTTTGATAAACACTAATTTAGAGGGCATAAACTACTTGGGAAATACTAAGCAAGCCAGATAACCATAGAAAAGGAATTCCTGTGGTTATAAAGGCTGCTTAAAGCCTAATCATACAGCACCTCAAAACAAAGATGCTAGTGTTTACCTAAGAAAAACTTCAAACTAAATGAAGGAAAACATCCAGGATGTTGTACATCACAAAATAGCACCTTCTTTCTTCTGCTGCCTGTTGTCCCTCTCATAAGGCTGGAGAGGGTTAAAATTTGGGGAAAGAATGAGTATTGGGAAGGCCATGCTTTCGCTAGGATTTTTAGTTTGCTTATTGTTAATTAGAAAGCCCCAAAACACCGAGAGAGAGAGAGAGAGAGAGAGAGAGAGAGAGAGAGAGAGAGAGAGAGAGAGAGAGAGAGAGGGGCTGTGTATATATTTTAGGATTATTGAGAAACATTTCTAATGAGAAAGAAAAGTGGTTGTGTTATGTGTTGGAATAGAAGAAGAAATGTCAAATAATGAGAGAGAGAGAGAGAGAGAGAGAGAGAGAGAGAGAGAGAGAGAGAGAGAGGTGTCCTGCATTTACAGAAACCACTATGGTTATCCTGGCCATATCAAGTGTCATCGTCCAAACCTAACCATGCATGTGATTCCTCCATTCAAAACTCCATCCGAACAGTACATGGTAAGCACTCAGGAAAAAAGAGAAACTCTTATGGGTCTTTAGCTTACAAAGTTACATGCATGTGTTGTCCAAATGATTTGGAGAGTTAGATGTGTACCTGATATGAAGTCAAAGATTGGGGAGAGAGAGAAGCATTACTGTTCCAGCTCTCATACTGTCCACTAAAGAACCCTATTTCATGAGCCACTGGTAATATTAATCATGCTGCTGAGTCCCATGTTATAAAGATAATTCATTCTCCACAGTCACAAAATAGAACATATGTTGGCTTCTGATACCACACTCATCCTTGTCCCCTAGGAGATACACAGAGTGAGCAGATGATTATCACTAAGAACAGCAAATACCTACCTATAAACACTGTGTGTAGCACTGAACTCTTAGAATTAGGTTAAGGCTTGGAGAATACAGCAAAGTGCTTAATTAAAACCATAGAAAAATGGGATTGGGCAGAATAAAATAACTGAATTAGAATCTACTCAAAGCTTTTAAAGACACCATCTCCCACATACTTATTTTTAAGCTGGAGAAAAGTTAAAGAATATTTTAAATGATCCAAGGAGTCATTAGGACAAAATGTAATTTAATACAGCCTGGCTGATAAATACTTTTGTTTTCCTTAGAGTTCCTGTTCAAAAAGTGCTGCCTGAGGGAAAAAGAAAATAGGCCAGGACTGCCAGAAATGAGGTTGGCAGCATAAACTGAAAAGACCAAAGGCTACACAATCTCAGAGGCCCAAGCACCTTTGATCTAGAGCTCAAGAAAGGAAAATGGGAATCCTGTGAAGTGGAAAGCTTCCCAAGAGTATCCAAATCCATCTGAAAAGCCCAGCTGTGTATGAACTTCCAGTGTGGGGAAGAGTTAACTGGGGGGAAAAATGCATTCCATACATTCTATGAAATTACTAAATCATTTGGCAGCCTCAAATCCCAGTGCTGGAAATCTCTTCTCAAGGCCCTGTCTCCTAGGGCAGCACTTTGTGCTAGCTACCTTGCTCCTTTACATTAACTATCCCTTTCTCCAGCAGCAAGCACCTTCTAAACCTGGTAACTTTCTTCGCACAGAATAAATATTTCCAAAGATGCTAAAATTGTCCCAAGTGCTGTAATCTAAGTCTAGGAAATGAGTAGAAAAAACAAACAAACAAAACAACAACAACAATTAGCATGCCATTTCTCTCATTCCAATATGCTAATGAACTAGGACCATTTCCACTAAAATGTGGTTTCAAAAATTACTGTCAAAAACAAAAATTGAAATCGCTCAACAAAAGATGAAAACATGAAAGTGTGGAAAGGATAAGCAATGAAATAACTTCCTACCACTGGAATGTGAAGATTCCCAAAGAACAGAGCAGGAAATAAGGTCATCTGTTTCCCACCACATGTAGAAATCTGAAGCTTCTAAGAGCAAGGTACTTGGTAAGTGCCAGGAATACTCTCATTGCTCTTTTCTCCATAAGTCCTATTCTGTTAAACTTAGATCAGTGCTGCGTAGTCAACTTCATTCTAGCTCTCCCATTTGTGCAAGTCCACCCCTTTGTCTCTGATTTTCAGTGAAGAAAATGCCACATTTAATTGGACCTGAATTCACTTCTTCCTTCTAAGTTCCCCTAAATCTTTAATTCACTCCCTCCTTCACCCAAAGGAATTTTTACCTTGCTTTACATGACATGAAACTCATTTATACATACCGCCTCTAACATAATAGGTTTGTTGAAATTGATCTTTAGGTGTCACATGATAGTATCTGACTGATCAATAAGCAGCCTAAAGAATCACTGTCCCCTTAAAAGTCACATGAGTGATGTAAATGTATTCCATTGCTCAAGGTGTTTGGAAGCTTTCCTCTGAAAGTTAACAATCACATTCTTTTGAGTATCTTTCCTGGTGGGGAAACTCAATTCGACAAGTATACTCCTTCTCCCTCTTTCCCTCTCCCTCTCTTCCTCTCTCCCTCTCCCCTTCCCCCCTCTCTCCTTCACCCTCTCCCTATCCTCTCTTCTCTCTCTCTCTCCTTCCATCCCTCTCCTCTTTCTGTCTCCCTCCCACCTTTCCTCTCTTTCTATTCATTCCTAGGCTAAGTATAAAGGGGGAAACAGGGAACACAAAAAAGCAGAGACATTCCATCCCTATGGTCAAGAAATTCATAAATAGAGGGTAATTTAAAATGTCTTCTAGTGTTTATTATAAAAGCTATAACTAGTAAGTATGCAGAATGTTTACCACTCAGAAGAAGAAATATTCACACAACTGGAAATAACAAAAAGCTTCAAGAAAAGTCAGCGAATATGCTTTGAAAGACAGGTAGGACTCAGTAAAGCTGAGCGTGAGCTTGAGAGGTAATAAAAATCACAGAGGTGGCACAGTCTGGCAGGGGGCAGCAAGAGAATGTTAAGTCCTTTTAGAGAATGGAGATTTTTTTGTTTCAGAAAGTCCAATATCTTGCTGTCCATTTTAAACTTAATGCCTCCTTTTCCTGCTAATGCTTTGTTACAAATCTCCTTCTATGTCATGTTTTCTGAGCTGCCTCATTACTTAGGCTTTTCCTCAAACCTTCAGCCAAAGAGCAATGATAAATTACTAGTCTCACTTCCTTTTACAAGTTGCTACAAATACCTGTTCCAAAGAAGTAGAGTCTGATTAACACTTCAGTAAATGACTAACAGCAATTCCCACCACCATTCTCTCATGAGCTCACTCATTCCTTTTAATAGTCTACCTTGCAAAAGGAATCATCTCTGGGTTAAACCTGATTTCTTCTTTTCAGGAATTCAAAGCCAAATAGAACAAAGAGGTTAAATAGAGCAAATAGGTAAGGAACAAAGGTAATCAAATTCATTATTTCCTTATGATAGATATAAATTTCTTAAAACAAAAATTAAATGTAATCAAAAGTTTAAAACTTAAAGCAATATTACTATTTCTACATGCTGTAATACCTGTTTTAAAGGGAGTTCTTTTAAAATCTATTGCATAGATTTCTGTGAACTACCAGGGAATAATTATACTGGAACAACAGCAACAATGAACAACAAATCACTGGTGAATGGAGAATTTTTTTTTTTTAAAGCTGATGGTACATTTGCCATTTTATGGGCACATTTCAGTGTTTTACAGTTAAAAAATCACAATAATTCATGTACTAGTTCTCAGTTCATTTAAATTATACATTTCTAATGAAATTAAAATCCCTAGTCTCCATATAAAAGTAATTCCATTCCTGGAACCAGGCAGTTCTATCTGCTTCTGATAGTTTTGTTTCCCTGTACCAATTTTCCTACAAATACCAAGACTTGGACAGTCAACTTACTCCCCTGTCTAAAGCAGATGGCAGTGATAACCAAGAATGATCAAAGCAAGTGAAACATTTGTAACAATTTCTATTTAACAAAGTAATTTCCCATATACAGAAGTAATCAATTTAAATATATTTTGATGATCATAAATTTGTTGAGAATTCATTAAAACACAGGCTTATCTCTAAAAGTGGTATACAGAAATTATTAATACATTAAAATAGGCTCATATTGAACTTCATCTTAAACTATACACTGTCTGAGTGTTATGGGAAAGGCAACCAAACTGTGCATGCACAAATATTACTATTTGTCTATATTGCTCTTTCTAAAAGCTGCAGGGTATCATGACAAAAGAACTCTCAGGTTTATCATCCCTTTATAAAGGACGATAGACTATGCCATCCCAAAATACGCCTCCTTAGCATAAAGATTGTTGTGAGCTAAAAACAGCAGCAACAACAACAAAAAACAGCAGGCACTGCAAAAAGCTCTCTGATTCCTTGAAGCAAGAAAGAAAACTCCCATGAAAGACGGCCTTCCCCATACCATAAGGAAGGAAACATTCTTATCATTAGAGAAGGGGAACCAGGGCTGAGAGACTTCTGTACAAACAGACCTTGCTAGAGTAATAATTAGCTCCCAGTATTTTAGTTACTTTTCCACAACTGACTCCCTTTGCTCAACCAAGTGCTTATATAAGCACTTAGGGTTTTTAAAATTTTCTATTTATTATTTTTATTTTATGTGTATGCGTGTATTGCCTGCATGTAGGTAAGTGCACCTGTGTCGTGCAATGCCCATGGAGGTCAGAAGCCTGAAGCTGTGGGATCCCCTGGGACTGGAGTTACAGTTTTTAGCTGCCATGTGGGTGCTGGGATTCAAACCCAGGTCTTCTGCAAGAACAACTAGTGTTCTTAACTGCTGAGCCATCTCTCCAGCAGCACTTAGGTTTTACTAACTCTATGGATCTTCATTTTCTAATGGGGGCTCTCATGTATATGTAATAATATGAATGCTTTTCCCTTGTTAGTGATCAGGTAGAGACCCTTATTTAAAAAGTTTTGATTTCCCTATACTCAAACTCTTGATCCTATCCATTAAATTTTAATAAATGGTAAATTAAGCAATGATTAAAAATTGATAAAAGAGCTAAGTACCATCAGTATGGTAAATGAACACCAATATAATTCAATGCAAATAAGCTCATACTGTTTTCTACTGCATAATATAAATAATACAGTGCAGTTATTACAGACATAGAATCAGGAAAGAAACCATTAAAGCCACCTAAAATTACTGTGATGTTTTCCTCTGCCCTAAAATTTGAACATGAAGTTGAAGAGTTGAAAAGCCAAAAAAGAAAACAAGCCGGGCATGGTGGCACACACCTGTAGTCCCAGCACTTGGGAGATAGGGCAGGCGGATCTCTGTGAGTTCAAGGCCAGCCTGGTCTACATAGTGAGTTCCAGGAGAGCTGGGGCTACAGGGAGACCCTGTCAAAAAAAAAAAAAAAAAAAAAAAAAAAAAAAAAAAAAAAGAAAGGAACACACAAACATTGATAGATCCAAGAACAATGTTTGCTCTCTAAAACTGCTGACGTGTGTGTGTGTGTGTGTGTGTGTGTGTGTGTGTGTGTGTGTATCAGTATGCCATCTTAGATTGCTGGTACAAATATCATTTGTTTAAGGTGAAAATTTGCAGTTAGAATAAAATTTAAGATATGTAAGATTTAAGATACAAAGAAAATGCCTCTGTGTCACCACTGCATTATACTTAAAAATCCTTCATAAAGTTTTAAAGTCAGAATTTGTCTTAACACCCATCTAAAATTTAAATCCTTAAGACTCAGTTAAAAAATATATAAATAAATTACCCTTTGGTACCTCTCAAATATGTTCACAATGAAACATGCACTAAATATTTATTATCATAAATTCCCTATATACATAAAAAATTGAGAAATTAAGTATATGGCTTCTCAAAATCCCATGAACATTAAAAATGTACATTATTGAATGAATGCAGAGACTCCAGCTGTTCTAGGTGTTCAGAATAAGTGATGGTTAAGTACTCAGCCCTAAACAGGACATTTATGCCGCCCATCCCATCTAAGGCTCAGGGAACATTGTGGAAGAGGGGACAGAAAGAATGGAAGAGTAAGAAGACAGTGAGAAGGGGCTGTTAAATGCTGTCTTCTGGGCATGACACAGCCAACGCAGTCATGATCTCTCAGCAGTGAAGTGGCCTCCATTGGGCCTGCCTGCACTAGAAAGGCCTGTCAACAGTCAATCATGGATCAAAGAGGGGCTCATGGGCCCCATTCCTTCCTGCTGAATTACTCGCTACTGGTGGATTCTGGGAGGACAGCCAACAGGCTCTAATGGGCAATTCCAAATCTATGGACATAGTCAGCGCTGGTTAAACTTGGTAGTCAAAAAACAAAATTAAAAGACATGAATGTAAGAAAGGGACACGTAGGGAAGGAGGGGGCATTGACAGGTGGGATATATAGAAAGTGAGGGGCAGTGAAAGTAACCAGAATGCATTATACACATGTATTAAGCTGTCAAAGAACACATTTAACAAAAATCATAATTTAAAAATATACAATAATGAGTTATAAAGTATAAATATGACTTTCTCTAAATATGTATTATGGTTTTAACTGCTGGCATTAATGTCTGTGCATGTGGGGTATTTATTATATAGTTATTACTCTGAAAATATATCAATAAATTTTGGACAATGGTTATGTGACATAAATATCTCATATTAATAGGTGGTTAAAAAGAAATTCAAAGCCTTGTTTGTTTTCTGAAGGGCAACATAACAGCAGCTTTACCAATTTGTCAGACCTCATATACCAAGTATCTTAGCTTTACCTCCCCCATGCTTAAAGCACTAGAAAGAACAAAACAGATATTTTATTATAATACAAAATGTAATAACCTACCTTAAATCATTTAGTTCCCCAGTCTGGGCTACATGAGACCCTGTCTTAAAACAAGCAAACAAATAAAAACTAAACAGTACAAGCTGACTGAATACTGTTTTTTGGTTTGTTTTTTTGTTTTTTAACTGAACAATAAATGAAAGGCGCTGGGCACATGCAGCACTGTGTGATCCATTTACATCAAGTATATAAGCAGGTAAGACCAATTCACAGTGTCAGGAGCCAGTACAGTGTTCAACTTTGGTTAATAGGAGAAGCAGAAGGAGGGTTTCTAGGTGCTGGTAACACTCTATTCCTCACTATGGGAACTGGATGAATATACTTGGTGGAAATCCACCAGGCTGCACACTCCTGTTTGTACCTGTCCTATGCTTTGTTAAACATCTACAAAAAAGATTTTCAAAAGGTTTCATAAGGAAACACTGGACCCCTAGACGTTCTCCTCAATTCCAAAAGGAGACACTTTATTCTCTGAAGAAACAGAACCAGAAAAATACTGGTTCAAAAATATCAGGCACAGTAAAATACACTGTTCTAAAATCAGAGACACTAAATAAAAATCAACAATTAAACTCAGAGAGTCCAGCTCTCTTCCCCAGCTCAGCTCCCTTAATCTTGGCATGCATCACTAGGGCAGGCGGCCAAAGGATTCCTCTCAAGTAAAACTGACACACCCTGGAGAAAGGATATGTATGGCTGCCTTTGCTGTGTAGCAGGCAAAAAGAGCAAATGCCTATACTGGCTCCAGGAGGGAAGCAGTCTCAAAAAGAAGTGTAAAGAAGAATGTTTAAGTTCTGTCAGCCTTCAAGTATTAGGGAAGAAATATGCAAATGAAAAAGAGTGGCTATTATTGAGCCAGCACCAAGATGTAATCACTGCATTTAAGTATCTTAGCTGTGAACAACACTTCTATGCTAATAATGGTAACATTAATGCCAGTTTGACCAAAATTTGATACTTGTATTTTGGGAAGATGGGGAAACAAGTTTGTGCATGTAGCATGAGGCAGGAAGGGCATGAGACAAAAGAAGAGCTAAATTGTTCTCTTCTTATGGTAAGTCAACATTGAATGTCCAGCATGACAGTATATACAGAATATTTAGGAAGATGAGAGAAACCGCAGAAAGTTCTAGAAGACATGAAAATGGCTCACTGGCCAACAGGACTTGGGTAGAGGAGTAAACTGGAAATTCAGGCAACTAATTATTATAAACCTTATTGTTTAAAAAGATTTTTAAAAATCTATATACAAGGCCGGGCATGGTCGCGCACGCCTTTAATCCCAGCACTCAGGAGGCAGAGGCAGGCGGATCTCTGTGAGTTCAAGGCCAGCTGGGGCTACAAGGAGACCCTGTCTCAAAAAGACCAAAAAAAAAAAAAAAAAAAAAAAAAAAAAAAAAACTACATACAACATTATTTTAAGGAGAAATAAGTTTAAACATTTTGAAACACAAAATAAAACAAAACCAGGAAATGTATAAAACAGTACAGGCTGAAGTACAGTAGGGAACAACAGCAAGTCATGACTCTCCAAAGAATTCCAACAGTCCAGATGCCTAACTGATGGGTAGGATTACTATGACAGAGAGGGAAACAGTACGCAATAAGGCAGGTAAGAAGAGTGAGAAGGGGGACGGGTTCAAAAGGCATAGGTACCAAATCACTAGATATAGAGGAGCAATCAGGTGTCTCTAAAAAAAGTAATAGGCAAGGCAGGACTCCTAAGAAGAGGTTCATGCATCAAATATTTTCTACCTGGATATTTACTTATTTTACAACTACAGGCTCTTTGTGAGCAAAATATTCCTGTGAAGTGACAAGAAACCAATCTTCTTTATATTTTAATTTTTGGATTTTTATGAAACACTTAAATTGAAAAACAAAGAAAGCAATGATTACCCAAGCATTTATAATTTGGTTTTTCAAATGTTAACATTTTTGTCAAATGTGCCTATTATTTTTAAAGAACTAAACGCTACAGAAAGCTTCTTCAAATTATTCTCTAACCCAGCACCCTATCTCCCTCCCCAGATCACTAGTCTGAATTTGATTTAACATCTATAGACTGCAACCCTCAAATGAGTTAGTTCTAATGCCCCTTTCTATCCTAAGAGACCAGAGTCCTGCAATATGATAAAAAGTTCTTGATGCTCTATAAAAGAATCATAGGAGTCTAGTCTGTGAAATACATAAAAATATTTCAAAACAATTTCAAACTTCAAAATATTAACTAATGTTGTTTCACCTTCAGCAAATAAATCTTATTAACATGACTGCAAAAGAGCTAGAAAAAATTGGAACAAATATGAAAAACCCACATTCCACCATTTTGCATTAGGCAACAGCCACAGAGCACAGTAAGGAAGTCCTTGAGTACCATGTCCTACTGCAGATGTTGCTGTCTGTGAAATTAGTTCTGGGTAGCACCAAACTGCCTCTAGTGCTACTGTGTTCTATGCCAGGCAGTACTTCAGAAAAAGATCTTTAAATAAGCCTCTCTGTTTTACCCAAGAAGATTTTCGATGACATAGGGAAGTTGTTTTTATTATACCTCAATCTCTGAATAGATGCCTTTTAAATTTTCCAGGGAATAAAATCAGAAGAGCATGTAAAATCACTTCTGGTTATCTTAAGGAAAGTTTGTTTAAAATTTATTTATTTTTATTTTATGTGTATGAATGTTTTGCTTGCATGTATATGAGCACCACATGCATGCAATGACCACAGAGGTCAGAAGAGGGCGATGGATCCCCTGGAACTGGAGTTACAGACAGTTGCTAGCTGTCATGCGGATGCTGGGAACTGAACCCCGGGTCCTCTACAAGAGCACTCAGTGCTCTAAACCACTGAGCCATCTCTAAGGAAAACTCTTATATGGAGTTTGCAAGCTGAACTGGTCACTATCTTCATGAAATAGCATTTTCATATGAAAGAACAACTGAAAACCCATTATTATTCATAGGTGGGCTATCTAGTAGACATTTCAAAAGTGAAGGATGCTGGTTGACTTCAAGTAAAACAACTAATGGGATTTGTTGCCAAGTGACTGTCTTCAGGCTTTCAAGAGAAAACTGAAACTTCTGGGAAACTTTTCTACAGTAAGCTTGACAATTCCTAATACTTTTCTGATGAGATCAGTAGTGATATTAAAAAATATGTATTCTAAATTACATAATGAAATGTGTTAACATTAGGAAAATAGTAACACAACAAACCAGTATTTTTCAAATGACTAATACTCAATGCAATCAAATGATACATATGTAAAGACACAGAAAGTTCAAGGCAGAAAAAATAAATAATAAATAACTGAAAGGGTATTTAAATTCCACACTGGCATTAATATTTAAGAAATGATCATTTGCCAATTTTTGATATAACATCAAAAATATTCACAAATATTTGAGAAGACAAAATGTTCAGGGGGTGAGTTATGGTGGGGTGGAGGGCTATGGAAGAAGGACGAATTAGAACAAAGTGTAATGACATAAATATATAGAAATGTCATAATGAAATCCATTAATTAGGGTTAATCCATTAACTTTAAAAAGTTAAATTTTTAAAAAATGTTGAATACTATATTTTGCAATTACATGCACAAATTTTACAATGAACTATTATTGGATTTCTCTTCTTGGATGTTAATTGCTACTGTTTTATCTCTAACCATATCAGTCATTTAAACAGGAATGAACACTACCCATTATTTGTTTAACATAGTTACACCTCTTCCAGTTACAGCCTCTGTATTTGCAGTAAGTAGGTAAGTACCAAGGGCTTAATTTGCCACAGAATTAAGATTGGTCATTGCTTCTTTGATGAGGGGTGACTGGGGATAGTTGTCTGTAAATATAAGGGTACATATTTTGTGCATAGTAAGAAATCACAATAGTCTGCAATGTGACAGTCTTGGCGTTTTCTCTAAGATCTATGGCCACTCCACCCATGTGTTATTAGGTTATGTTTACATTACCACATTTGAGTTTCCTCCCTTTGAGTGGGCTTTTAGTCAAATTAGGTAGCTGTTGATTGCCCCCAAGATAAGAGTGCCACTACTGCACCAATGACATATGCTATGCTGGCCATTGATGTGGTTATTTGGTTTTGAAGCTGGTGCTGGATCAACCACTGATGTTTTCCCTTGGCCCCTTCATAACACTCTCCAAAGCTATGAGAGCTAGCCTTCAGGAGAAGTGGTTACAGGTCGGTTACAGGTCAGTTGCAGCTCTGTTGCTCTAAATCTTGTGTCTAAAGTATGTTCTGTCTTTGGCAGCAGGGTCTTATCTTACCTTCAAGTTCTGGGAGGCCATCAAAGGCTGTGGCAATAACCTGAGTAAATTCTGAGAGTCTCTTGGACTACCCTGGCCAACAACTCAAAGGAAAGTATCTCGTGTCTGGCACTGTTTCTTGCCATGTAGCCTCCAGCTATACACATGGACTCATGTAGAGATGATGTATGAATAATCTGTCAGTAGGTTGTTGGACTAATATGATTCCCTCTAGTTTTTCCCAGGCCTACAATGCAACCTCTACCCTAAGGCTCATGGAGCATAGAACAGAGATAATGAAGAGGACACTAAAGAATCTCTTAGTTCTCAATAATGAAGCTTCCTCATGCAGTGGAGGGCCAGGAACACAAAGGGTCACAAAGAGCTAAAGTGTAGAGATCAAGAGTCTGCTGAATGCTGGTCCTTTAGACAGGGTCCTTTTATTAAACTTCTCCCACCCAAGGCTCAGGTACCATCATGAAAGAGGGGGCGGAAATGTTGTAAGAGCCAGGAAAGAGGTTCATGACCATTCGGAAATGGAATCCTACAAGCTCCTGGGAATCTGCTCAATGATTCTATGGCAATGGTGTCAGCATACACAAGTCCCATGCAAACTCAGGCAGACAATAACCCCAGCATAGAACCCGGAAAATGAACAATAGACCTCAATCTTACCTGAAGGAATGTTGGTAATAGATTGCTACTGGATGAAGAAGAGCCGATCTTCCTTTAGGAAGAGACAAGGGACTCTAGAGAGGCTGATTAGACTTAGTAGATGGACTTGCACTGAGGAATGGCTGGGGACACTGACAACCCAGTGGGCCTGACAGGGATGACCAAGTATATGGACCCTGGGGGGCGGGGTGGGAGGGGGACGATACCTGTGGGACGGTGCCAATGGGGACGAGAGTATATAAATGATTGAGAGTTTGAGCTCTTCTGTAGGAAATACACAAAAAAATTAATTTGAAAAATTTAAAGAAGATTGGTCATTGCTTCAAAAAGGAAAAGAATGAATATGGCAAATTTCTAAATCTACATTAGAAGTATCTCTAGTCATAAAGGAACAAATACTATTTATTAGTTGGTACATGTAATTTGAGTCTTACACACTAATATTCAAATGCCATAATGCTATGGATTAAAACCCTGGTTCTTAAATTTCAAAGGTAGGTCTTTTCATGAGTAAAAAATTTACCTGTAAATTTCAAAACAAGTAATTTAATCTGAATAAACTCTTGAAGTTAGAAGAAGCATACTGAATACTTTTTCACAATCATATTTGCATTTAGTTTAGGGAACAAGAGTTGTTTGAAGAGAACTGTTCTTATATACATCTATCAAATTAAATAATCACAAACCATAACTGTAAAGGCAGGAAGTTTTAGAAAAAATTTTAGAATGTGGATTGAGTGTCCTCACTAAAAAATAAAGTCCTACTGTTATCTTGTCTTCTGAGAGGGGAAATCATAGACCGTACTCATTAGAATAGTCAAGAGACAACATCCAGCATAGGCAGGTTCTGCACTGGTCCAGTCCCCATAGCCCTTCCTTAAGACTCCAGCTTTTATGCAGACTCACCTTTGAAGTTCACCAAGTCCTCTGGCAGCTGGAAGGCTAGGTTTTTGCCTTAGGAAGTTTTGTTTTAAATTGAGATGAGTAAGGTCTTGGCTGTAGAAGAGGTTGGCAGGCAGATGTTCCAGGCTACAACATGAGAGGTCAACTGAGCTAATGCGTTGGGATGCAACCTAGAGAGGGGAAAAAAAATTAATTTTAATACCATTCACTTATCCATGATTACTGCTCATAGTTAGAAGTAAGAAATCCCCTTTTGGAAAGCCAGACACACTATGCGAGTAGTATTACTAGTCCAAATATAAACACAGAATATACACTTAGCACAGAACTGAGCTGGCTGCTATAAAATCAGAAAACAGTATCCCTACTAGAGGATGCTTATAGTGACCTAGCATAGGAGTGGAGCACAAATTATTTCATTAGAGTTAGTGTTATCACTAGTCTCCTTCAGTATAGGTTATTTTATTTCTAAAAATATCAAGAGAATTCTGAGCAAACTAACATAAGAGTTTAGAGGAAATACAGACTTAGGAGCCAGACACAAAGATAGATGCTCTGTGTACATCAATTTAAAAGCACAAATGAACATCAATTGCCTGTACACACTACAACATCATTTTGTACCACTTAATCAGATTCCATTACCTGCCTGCTATAAAAGTTTGGCGTTGTTATTCCATAAAGTTTCAGTAAGATAACTATAAATTAATTATGCACTCTCTGCTTCCCTGGGCCTGCAGGACCCAGAGGCCTCTCTCCAACCCTCAGGCTTATCTCCAGGGTAAGTCCATCTTGCCCGCCCGCCAGGCCTTGACTCCCCCAGCCCCATTCACCCTCCCATCCCCCTCCCCCTACTCCTAGTCTGGGTCCTGTCCCATTCCTTGTCTTGGGGCCCCAGATACCAGGGGAACCACTATTGCTTCCAGATCCTTTTCATCCAGACCAAGGCAGTGCCTTCTCAGGTCCCTAGGAGCACTGCTTATGGGCCTGGCCCTGCTCTCACCTCCTCTGCTTCCCTGGGCCTGAAGGACCAGCAGGCTACTCTCCAGGGTAAGTCCATCACGCGCTCCTCGCAATGACTCCCCCAGCCTCACTCACCCTCCCATCTCCCCCACAGGTCTCTCCTCCTAGCCTGGGTCCTGTCCCATTCCTTGTCTTGGGTCCCCAGACACCTGGGGAACCACTACTGCTTCCTGACCCTTTTCATCAAGACCAACCCAGTGCTTCTCGGGTCCCCAGGAGCACTCTGGGTCTGGCCCTGCCCTCAACTCCCTCTACTTCCCTGGCCACTCAAAATGCCAGAGCTACATTTTTATGTCAGTTTAAAAAATCTTCAATATAATTTTCAGTGGCAAAATGCCATTCCATGACATCGATGTAAAATTCACATGATTGATATAAATTTAAGAACTTAGACCTATTTCTTCTATTACAGTTGTAGTTTATAATAATCACAAGATTTGACACTTCCAAAAAAAGGTGCCCTCTCCCACCAGCAAGCTTCTCTCTCTGGGGTAGGTCTATCCTGCCCTCCTTGCCTTGACTCCCCCAGCCTCACTCACCCTCCCATCTCCCCCACAGGTCTCTCCTCCTAGCCTGGGTCCTGTCCCATTCCTTGTCTTGGGTCCCCAGACACCTGGGGAACCACTACTGCTTCCTGACCCTTTTCATCAAGACCAACCCAGTGCTTCTCGGGTCCCCAGGAGCACTCTGGGTCTGGCCCTGCCCTCAACTCCCTCTACTTCCCTGGCCATGCACCAACCACAAGCCTCTTTCCCGGATACGGGGATGAACTTTCCTCCTTCAGATCCTTTGCATCCAGACCAACGCAGTTCCTCAGTGCAGTCCCCAGGAGCCCTTGGAGCTGCTTTCCACCACATCTGCCTTTGCATCTCTGTGTGGCACAGCCATCAGCTGCCCTAGACCAGTATCTTTCCTGTGCCAAGCTCCCAGGCCAGTCCAAACCCCAAATTCCTGAGGCCAAAATCTTTCCTGGACGGATCCATACCTTAGGAGAAACCCTGAGAGCATCTGATCCTCATCTGACTTGAGCCTCTGTGGGAACTCCCGAAGACAAAAGCAATCTGGCCACTCCAATTTAAAATCAAAAGAGAGAGCAAGAAGCTTAGACAAATTAGCTTTTCATGCCCAAAAAGTAAACAACAAAGACATAAAAAGTTCACCAAAAAAAAAAAAAAGCAGAACTAAACTTGAAGGCCTGAGTCTCACACAAGAATCAGAAACTACAAAAGAAATCCACATGTCAAAATCACAGAGAAAAAATAATAACATGAAAAACCAAAATAACATATCCCCACCAAATACCAATAGTCCTCTAGAGGAGTACAATGAGAACCCCCTAGAGATAATGCAGGACATGGAACTCAAAAGAACAATTATAAATATAAAAGAATTTAGTGAATTTAAAGAAAACACAAAGAAATCAAAGATCTGAAGGAAGGTAGGGATAAACTTCTGAATGAATTCAGAAAAGAGAAATACTGAAGAATACTCAGGCTGAAATGAAGAAGGAAGTGAAACACTCAGTAAGCCAATTAGAAACGACAGGAGAAAGCTTCACCAATAGGATGAACGAAATAGAAAACAGAGTATTAAGACTGGAAGACAAAGAGGACAAAGAAGACCACTCAAGCAAAGATTATGAAAAATTTAAGAAAGCACAAGAATGGAATATGCAGGAATTGTGTAACACCATAAAAAGACCAAACTTACAAATCATAGGCATACAGGAAGGAAAAGAATCCCAAGATAATGGCATGGACCAGATTGTCAACAGAATTGTGGAAGAAAATTTCCCAAAATTTAAGAAAGATATGCCCATACAAATACAAGATGCATAGAGAACACAAAACAGACAGGACCAGAAAAGAAACTCTCCACGACACATCATAGTAAAAACACTAAACGTACAAAACAAAGAAACAATACTGAAAGCTGAAAAAGAAAAACAAGTCACATACAAAGGAAAACCCATTAGGCTTACAGCTGACTTTTAAATGCAAACTATGAAAGCCAGAAGAGCCTGGACCAAAGTATTCCCAGTGTTAAATGACCACAGATGCCAACCCAGATTACTATATCCAGC
>NW_008344488.1:2169011-2169506 GCF_000622305.1 Nannospalax galili | reverse complement strand
AATCAAGAAGATATTACAATCATGAACATATATTCAACAAACTCTGGTGCACCCAACTTCATAAAAAAAATACTACAAGACTTTAAGACCCAGATTAATCCCAACTCATTAATAGTAGGGGACTTCAATACCCCACTATCTCCATTAGATAGGTCAACAGGGCAGAGAGTTAACAGAGAAACATCTGAATTAAACAATACCTATATCAAATGGACTTAACAGACATCTACGGAGTATTCCACCTAAGCACCAAAGGACATACTTTCTACTCAGCACCTGATGGAACCTTCTCCAAAACTGACCATATACTGTGGCACAAAACAAATCTCAACAAATACAGAAAGAATTCCATGCATTCTATCAGACCACAATGCAATAAAGCTTACAATAAACACCCGAAGAAGCCCTAATCACCACATGAACACATGGAGATTAAACAACACACTCCTGAATGATGAATGGGTCAAAAGAGAAATTAAGAAAGAAATAAAAGTA
>NW_008344488.1:2166504-2168250 GCF_000622305.1 Nannospalax galili | reverse complement strand
AATAAACATCATTAATCATATAAATGGACTCAAAGACAAGACCACATGGTCATCTTAATAGATGCAGAGTAGGCCTTTGACAAAATTCAACATCCATTTATGTTCAAAGTCCTAGAGGGAATTGGACTGGACAGAACACACCTCAACATAATTAAAGACATATATAACAGACCCACACCCAACATCATTCTAAATGGAAAAAACTGGAAGCACTGCCATTGAAATCAGGAACCAGACAAGGCTGTCCATTATCTCCACTTCTCTTTAACATAGTGCTTGAAACTCTTGCAAGAGGAGTAAGACAAGAGAAGGAAATTAAAGGAATAATAATTGGAAAAAAGATCAAATTATCCCTTTTTGCAGATGATATGATATATCTGAGAGACACCAAAAATTCCAGCCAAAAATTCACAGAAATTATTAAAACATTCAGTAAAGTGGCAGGTTAAAAAATTAACCTACAAAAGTCTGTAGCCTTTCTATATACCAATAACAAGCAATCAGAGAAAGAGAACATGAAAACACCCCACTTCACAATAGCTGCAAAAAAAAAAAAAAAAAAAAAAATAAATATCTCGGAATAAACCTGACCAAAGACATTAAAGAGCTCTACAAGGAAAATTGTAAATCTTTAAAGAAATAGACTGAGGAAGACACTAGAAGATAGAAGGACCTCCCATGCTCATGGATTGGAAGAACTAATATTGTGAAAATGGCCATGCTACCGAAAGTCACTCTTCAACAGAATGGTGGAAGAAAATTTCCCAAACTTAAAATCCCCATGACATTTTTCACAGAATTGTGAAAGCTTCATATGGAAGCACAAGAGACCCCAGATAGCCAAAACAACCCTGAGAACTAAGAGCAATGCTGGGGGGATTACTATACTAGATTTTAAGTTCTACTACAGAGCTATAGTCATGAAAACAAATGGTACTGGCACAAAAATAGACCCATAGACCGATGGAACAAAATTGAAGACCCAAGTATGAGTAAATGAAATTTCAGCCACCTGATATTTGACAAAGGGAACAGGAATATTCACTGGAGGAAAGACAGCAAGTTCAGCAAATGGTGCTGGCAAAACTGGATCTCCACTTGTAGAAGAATGAAACTAAACCCCTATCTTTCACCCTGCACTAAAGTCAATTCCAAATGGCTCAAAAACCTCAATGTAAAGCCTGAAACTCTGAAACTATTAGAAGAAAATATTGGGAAAAACCTACAAGTTATAGGTGTAGGAAAGGATTTTCTTAACTGGACATCAATTGCTCGGGAAACAAGGGCAAGAATTAACAAATGGGACCTCATTAAACTAAAAAGTTTCTGTATGTCAAAGGCGGCAACCAAGGAAGCAAACAGAAAACCCACAGAATGGGAGAAAATCTTCAATAGTGACACATCGACCGAGGCTAAATAACCAGAATATATAACGAACTCAAAAAACAGGGAACCAAGACAAAAAGCAACCCAATTAAAAGATGGGCTAAGGAGCTGAACAGAGAGTTCTCAAAAGAAGAAGTAAAGATGGCTATGAAACATCTTAAAAGATGTTCAACATCACTAATAATTAGGTAAATACAAATTAAAACCACTTTAAGATTTCACGTCACCCCAGTCAGACTGGCTAAGGTCAAGAAAACAAATGATACCAAATGTTGGAGAGGATGTGGGGAAAGGGGAACACTCATCCACTGCTGGTGGGGCTGCAAACTGGTTCAACCCCTATGGAAAGCAGTGTGGAGA
>NW_008344488.1:2165232-2166318 GCF_000622305.1 Nannospalax galili | reverse complement strand
AAACCCAGACTCAGAAAAAATATCAACCTATGTTCTCCCTCATATGTGGACCCTAGAACCAAATCCTGATAACTAAGTATGTATCCAGACATAACTACAGGAACCAGGACAATGGAAAGGAAACAGGGAGGTAAAGGAAAAGAAAGAACCTGAAAGAGAAGAACAGTAGGAAACAGGCCTTAACAAGGGAGACATAGATAAAAATTGGGTTATTTTAAGGGAGGGGGGGAGGCAAGGGTTTACAACAAACCTAGGGGATAAAGGGAAAGAAGCAGCTCAAGAGAGGTAGGACCATAGGAGAAGGGTACTATTAAGGGAGAAAGGGGGGGAAAAGGGGGCACCTTAACTGGGAATACCATAATGGAGGGGTGAGAAAATGTGAGAGATAAACAATGCCTAGCTAGTTTTGAACTGACAAATTATACATAGCAGATCAAGAAATATATGTCTAGGTAAGGTTTATCTGAGAACAACTGATCTTTTCTGAAGATATATCTACATGATACACAGTAATTAAAAATATCAGACTGGTGGAACTAACCTTCTTGGGTGTTTAACAGACATACTTTGAGGCCTATAATAATTTGGTCAGAGGGACATAAAGGACACTTTTTGCTCCTAGCCCTCCTAGGTCGACTAAGTCCAGGGGCATCTCTCAAAATGTCCTGTAATGGTGGTGGGTCACCTGTCCTCTTGTTCAAGGGGGCCGAGGAGACCCCACCAGATGGACTTGAACCAGTGTCCAGTCTACAAAGAGGAGGCTCAAGACAGGAATCATTTCCTCCATGCTTCCAAGAGAAGCCAACCATGGTCGAGCAGGACCTTTGACTTATCTTCACATAAGCGGAGCTGGTAAAAGGAGCCAGGGGCTCCTCCCAAGCCCATGTGACCCCTGAGGAACAGATCCTAAAACGACCTTAAGAGTAAAAATAAATTGGTTTATCTAGGCCAACTGTATGGCCTTAACCACCCAAAAGGAAAGTATAATGAAAAATTAAAGGGGCCAATATAATTTTTTAATAGTCCATGTGTATAGCTAAAGGCTACATAACAAGCAACAATGCCAGACAGGAGATACCTTCTTTT
>NW_008344488.1:2159599-2164978 GCF_000622305.1 Nannospalax galili | reverse complement strand
GGGGGTGGGAGGTTATGGGAGGGTGCCATCTGTGAAGTGGGTATATAGTTGAATAAGATGGTTTGGGATATTCTGTGTGATACACACACACACACACACACACACACAAATCAACAACTTTTTAAAAAATGTATTATATTTGAGGAGGAAGCATGGAAATTTGCATCATGTTAATTAGTAGAGGTGATAAACATTACCATTGAAATCTACCCGATAACTTTATAGACATACACAGGCGCCAAGGATCTGAGTGCAACCGATTATGAGTAGTAATAATCAGATACATACAGATTAGAGATGGCAAGCACCAACATCTCAGTGTTAATAGAAAAAACAATGAGTCTTTCTGCAAGGATCAATATATTCTAAAATGAAATGGAGATCTTTTTTAAAGGTTAAAATGTCATCCAATTTTATGTCTTACAGGGCTTATACTGAGTTCAATAATATATAACTATATTAATTCAACTGTGAACCTAGAAACTTGCACCCACTTGTGAAAGAGATATACTTTTGCTCTGGAGTGTGGTACTAAATATGTTAAAGCTGTAGTGAAATAGTTCTAACCATGTAGTTATTAAAAATTTTTAAAAAATAATTCTTCAAAGCACAAAAATTTGCTCCTTAATAATTAGTAGATGTGAAAAGCATTATCATTGAAATCTACCTGATGACTTTATATCCATGCTCAGATGCCGAGGAACTCAGAAAGTAACTGTCACTAGTAATAATCTGATATATAGAGATTAGAAACACATGTGCAAACATCTTAATGTCAATTGCATTAAAAATAAAGTTTTCTGCATGAAACCCTGTATTTTAATAATGAAATGGAGATCTTTTTTAAAGGTTAAAACCTCATTTAATTTTATGTCTTATAGGGTTTATACTGAGTACAATATTGTATAACTGTAATAATTCAATTGTAAACCTAAAAATGTACAGCCTAAGGGTTTTGTAAGAGAATATGTCAATGCTGTTGTAATGAAATGCTTCTTCTAAGTATGTGGTTATTAAATAAATAATTTAAAAACATTAATTATGCTTTGCTTTACATAGATGCTGTGTATGAAACAATAATTATATTTAAAAGCTTATTAAGATGTTCAATGCCTTCCTGGTTCAACTCTTCCATTGATCCCAGGGCTACATACCAACATGCATGCTAGAGATAGAAAGTACACTTGGGTAACCTGTATTTCTCAAATGTTCTTGTCAGTATTCCAGGAAGCATAATGCCAATTTCTAATAAAAGAACATGGCTTCAGTCAATTTCTAACATCATGGCTCTTGCTCTAGTTTAGATACCATGACAACATAGTTCTAACCCTTGCCTATCTGTGCCTCTTTACCACAATTTTACAGAAAAAGTTTCACTCCTCATCTTTTGCCAATTTCATGTACTTTTCTATTACCCAAGTTTGTTTTTCCTAACTGCTGAAGGAAAGAGAACAATGTGGCTGTGGGTTCAGAGAGCACAGGTTCCTCTCTCAGCACTACAATGTAGGAGCTAAGATGAGCAGACAGATCACTGATCTCTCCTAGCTGTGTAGCAGGTACAAACATAACACCTAGTTCTACCTGCCTGGCACAGAAAAGCAAGTCTAATATATACTATTATTATTTTTAAATATTTTATTATTTTTATTTTATGTGCACAAATGTTTTGCCTGCATGTATATAAATGCACCACGAGTATGCAATGCCCGGAGAGGCCATCAGAGGGTGTTGGATCACCTAGAACTGGAGTTACAGACTATCATTAGCTGCCATGTGGGTGCTGGGAATTGAACCTGCGTCTTCTGGAAGAAGTGCAAGTGTTCTTAACCACTGAGCCATCTCTCCAGCCCCTACTAATGTAATTTTTATGGCTATTGTTACAACATAGAATTATTCATGTTTTATAGCCTCTGGAATGGAATCCAAATTTTCTTGATGCTAAAAAGGTATTCAGAAATAAATATGCATAAAACATACCCTGTTGGTGATGTATTTGAAGTTAAAGAGAAAATATAGTTCACATATAATAGCAGATGGTGGTGTGAAAAGGCCTGGATGGACTCATCTCTAATATCCTTAGAGAGGAAGTCTGAGTTGGCATTTTAGTAATTTCACCATTCCTGGAATTTACATCATTAAGTAAGACACTGAAAACTCCAAAGAAAGCTAAGCTCTTAGTACAAACCAAAACATCTGGGGGTACTGGGGGAGGAGGTGGTGTGCAACAAATGTTAATGTGCCTGAAAGACCAGCCAATAAAACCACCAGAGCCAAAAGTATTCCTGCTCAAGGGAACCAAACAGGAACCTGTGAATAAGAGATGAGGCTGAAACTTTAGATTCAATAGAACTATCCACTGAAATATACGTACTGAGTACTGAGTATGGTGCTGTGGCACATGCTTTTAATCTCAGCACTAGGGAGGCAGAGGCAAGCAGGTATCTTTGAGTTCAAGGCCAACCTGGTCAACATAGCAAGTTCCAGGCCAGCCACTATTACATAGTGAGACCCTGTCTTACAAAACAAAAACAACAAAACAAAACAAAATAAATAAGTGTTGAACATCTGATGGTAAGTCAGATACCATATATTCTGAGGTCTAACAATAAAACAAGACAGTCTCTCCTTGAATATGTATTTATCAAGAGGGAAAGGCAATTAATGACAGTTATTATAGTAGAAAGTACGGAGGCTCAGAACATAATCTGAGGGTCAGGAAAGCCTCCCCAGAATATGTGATACTCAAATCCAAACTTGAAGTTCAAGCATAAATCTGTGGTTT
This sequence comes from Nannospalax galili, assembly GCF_000622305.1. Taxonomy (NCBI): domain Eukaryota; kingdom Metazoa; phylum Chordata; class Mammalia; order Rodentia; family Spalacidae; genus Nannospalax; species Nannospalax galili. The sequence continues at coordinate 2,162,196 of NW_008344488.1, read as the reverse complement.
TCTTATGTCCTAAACGCTTTCTCACCCCCGCCTTCTTTTTCTGTAATAGCCCATATACATGTGACCCTAAAGGAAACTGAAAGTATCTTGACCCTTTGGGCACAGAGGAAGAGATGCACTACAGGTTTGAGCAATCCCAATGTTCCATCAATTGACACTACAGGCTAATCCAGAAGATGCTAACGTAGAACCCAAACTAGGCTAATCAGAGCCCAGGCAGAGAGAGATTGCCTCACAAAACCACAGTGAAACAGATGACAAGATCTGTATGCATTCACCTGGATTGATTTATAAAAAAGGAAGCTGTATCATTCTACATACTACATAATACCACTCCTGAAAAACATTTTTAACACAAATACATGCCACTCCATACATTATATGTGAATGATGACACATCCAAAAAACTGTAAAATCACAGACCCATCATATATCCAACTAATGATAGTGATTGTACATAGGAGACACAAATTAAAATAGGAAATGGAAGATAGAGGTTTTGAGTTTATTTTTAATGTTTACTTCCTTATAAGAGGGACAACAGAAGATATGAGGCAACTATGTCAATGTGATAACAACAGGGAGGCTATCACATGGAAATCATACACACACACGTGCACATGTGCGTCTGCACACAAGCACACATTCACAGTAGTACTGTGGATCAAACGTAGGGCTCTATATATGCTAGACAAGGACTCTACCAGTGCTCTAGATCCCTAAGCCAAGAAATCATAATCTTACCTTTATACCCTTCCCTCCTGTGTTTGTATATATACTTGTTAGTTTTTACTGTTAACTTGACACAAACTAGCATCACCTGGGAAGAGGGAACCTTAATTGAGACACTTCATTCATTGATTGGCCTGTGTGGCACTTTCTTGATTATTAATTGATGTAGGAGGGCCCAGTCCACCGTGCGTGGTGCCACTCTGGCAGGTGGTCCTGGATTGTAGAAGAATGCTATCTGAGCATGAGCCACAGAAAGTGAGCCAGTAAACAGTGCTCCTCTATGGGCTCTGCTTCAGTTCCTGCCTCCAGGTTCCTACCTGACTTTCCTGAATGATGGGACTGTGACCTGAAAATATAAGATGAAATAAACCCTCTCCTTCCCTAAATTACTTTTCATCAGAGTGTTATATCACAGAAACAGAAAGTAAACTAGAACACTATACCTATTTGTAATTAATTTGGAAAAAAAAACGGGACATGATTTCAATAAAATATTTTTGGTAAAATTGAAAGAAAGAGCAGTCATTTGGCTGCACTCCTTCTACTCAGTTTTCTAATAAATCGTGTATACCTGGGACAATGCTTCCTCCTGTAATTAAATCATACCCACAAAACCTTTGCCATGGGCAAATGGTACCCTCCAAAATTCTAAACCTTGAAGTCTGAGAATATCATTTCATATGGCAAAACAGTGAATATTACCTTGTGTTAGAAAAGATATGATTAAGATAAGGATTTCAGGAGGAGCATTTATCCTGTATTATCCAGGTTGGCCCTAAATACAAATGCATGTGTCCTTACAAGAGAGGACAGGAGGTTTTTTTTTTTGTTTGTTTGTTTTTTAATTTTTAAAAAAATTTAATAACCACATGATTAGAAGAAGCATTTCATTACGGCTTTAATATATTCAATTACAATTTCCAGAGCAAAGATACATCTCTTTCAAAAGTGGCTGTAAAATTTAGTTCACAGTTGAATTAATACAGTTATACAATATTGAATGCAGTATGAACCCTGTAAGACAGCAAATTAATGAGGTTTTAACCTTTAAAAAAAATCTCCATTTCATTTTAAAATATATTATTTCATACAGAAAAACTCATTTTTAATGCTACTAATACTTAGATGTCTACACATGCATCCCTAATCTCTATGCATCTGATTATTACTAGTCACAGTTGGTTACGCTCGGATCCACCGCATCTGAGTATGGATATAAAGTCATCATGTAGATTTCAATGGTAATGTTTATCACCTCTTTAGGATAATTTTTTTTTGAAGGTTCAACAGGCCAACTATTTTATTTTTTTAACTTTTTAAAAATTTATTGACTTTTTTGTGTATTTCATACAGAACATCCCAAACAATCTTACTCATCTTTATACCCATTTCCTAAATGGCACCTTCCCATAGCCTCTCCCAAACCCCCACTGGAGCCCATATACTCTATCATCCCTGTTACTGTCCACTGTGTTTTCAGCAGCCCCCAGCTGTTCCCCAGTGCTTGTCCATCCACTGAATCTAGTCAGCCTATCTAGAGTTCCTTGTTTTAGGAAGATCAGCTCTTCCTCATCTAGCAGCAATCAGTTGCCAATATTCCCTTAGATAAGATTGGGGTCTGCTGTTCATTTTCCCAGTTCTATGCTGGGTTACTATCTGGGAGTCCCTTGGGCCACCCTGGCCAACAACTAAAAGAAAGATATCTCATGTCTGGCATTGTTTCTTGTTATGTAGTCTTTAGCTGTATACATGGACTCTTAAAAAATTATATTGACCCCTTTAATCTTTGGTCATATTTTCCTTTTGGATGTTTAAGACCCTACAACTGGCCCAGATAAATCAATATATTTTTACTCTTAAGGTCG
>NW_008344488.1:2158433-2159585 GCF_000622305.1 Nannospalax galili | reverse complement strand
GGTCACATGGGCTTGGGAGGAGCCCCTGGCTCCTTTCTTTTACCAGTTCTGTCTATGTGAAGATAAGTCAAAGGTCCTACTTGACTATGGCTGGCTTTGCTTGGAAGCATGGAGGAAATGTTTTCTCTGTGTTGACCCTCCTCTTTGTAGACTGGACACTGTTCAAGTCCATGTGATGGGGTCTCCATGGAGGACAGGAGTTTTGAGATAAAGAGGGAACAGTGATCTAACCACGGAAGCAACTACAGTGAACTGGCTAAAAGCTGTAGAACACATGGAGCCAAGAAGCTAGAAGAGGCAAGGAATGGGTTTCCCCTGAGCGTTGAGGGAGCAAGGCCCTGATGACACCTTGATTTTTTGGATTTCTGGCTTCCAGAACTGTGAAAGAAAACATTTTTGTTCGTTAAAGCCATCTGTGCTTTGTTAATTTTACAACAGCCATAGCAAACCTTAATTTTTCCATAATACTTTTCATTTTCATTCATTGTGTTTACTGCGTACTTGCCTATGTGCCAATTGCTGCTCTAGGTAAGTATATATTAAGTATGTGATTTAAGCAAGCAGAAATGAAGATCCCTATTCCCATTAAATTTACTTTAGAAATAAATATAAAAATTGATAGCCAGACCTGGTGGTAAAGGCCTGTAAATATAGTCATTCAGGAGGCTAAAGCTAAATAAAACGAGAAGATCATTAGTTGAAAGTCTGTTGTATGAGTTCAAGGACATCTTCAACAACTTGGTGAGACCTTAAAATAAGAATGAAAAGAAAAAGGGACCAGGAATCAGGGATCAGTAGTAGAGTACATGTCTAGAAGGCACTAGGTTGGATCCCAGCAACACCCACCCCCACCCCCGCCAAAAAAAGATTAAAGACTAGTGAAGAAAAACACACTGGTCAGAGTAAAACATCTTATTGAAAAGTTCACATTTAGACAGTGAAGACAGTGGGAAGAATTTATATCTCAAAGAACAGTCCAAACAAAAGAAGTAGACCTAAAAAAGTATTTGTCAGCAAGTATGAAGAACCCTTAGAATAAAGGGGCAATAACTGACAGTGGGGTCAGAACACAAAGGGATATGGCCACTAGCAGATCCTAGGGGATCTTTCAGACCACTCTAAGGGCTGGACATATATATATATATATATATA
>NW_008344488.1:2119007-2158356 GCF_000622305.1 Nannospalax galili | reverse complement strand
ATGTATGTGAGTGCACCTGTGTTGTGCAATGCCACGGAGGTCAGAAGAGGGCATCAGACTCCCCTGGAATTGGAGTTAAGGACGGTTCATAGCCACCATGTGGGTGCTGGGAATTGAACTCAGGTCCTCTGCAAGAGCAGTCAGTGCTCTCAACTGCTGAGCCATCTCTGGGCTGGACTTTTAATATAAGAAAATAGGAAGCCTGGAGGCAGTTCTGACGTGTGACATGACAACAGCAGTGCAGCTTCCATATTTGACATGGCATCTCTATGCACCACAGAGGCAAGGCTTGTTTTACCTTGTTTGGTAAAGTAACCATGCTGAGCACTCAGGTGGCTCTCTCTATTTTGCAGAAAGGAGAAACACTGACTGGCCCACTTTACAACTCCTACCACCTTCACCAGTTTGTCTCTGGTCTATCATGCTTCACCTGCAGTCTACTATGAAGAAAGTTTTACCAACAGAAGTATAATACAACTGTCTTTGGAAAACTAAGGGAAACTGATCATGTCTCACTGTCTGCTCTATTCTACATTCTGGCCCACAAACTGTTCTTTCTGGAAGCAGGAGGAAGTAACCATGTTAATGGGCTACAATCAGCTAGTGTGGTCTCACGGGAGCCACAGTGGAAACAGGAACACGTGTAATAAGAACATAAATTCAATGTGTAACAGTCATGGGGCAGTGAGCAGCCAAGGTGACCACAAAGATGACCAAAAACTTTGCTTAGCCAAGTCCCATGTCCTGGCACCAAAAAGGAAGATGTAAGGGCTTCCACCAAGACCAACCAGGGCACATTAGGCACCTACGACAGAAAGTGAAAAGCACTCTCACCAGGTCAGCCTGATTCCCAAATGAGAAAAGCTGGACACCCAAAGAACCTGTGGCCCACCTACATAGCAGCTATTAAACCTTTGATCCTTCCCCAGATAGGACAGATGTACATACACAATAACTATTAACAAGAGAGCCACCTAGATACACAGCAGAGCAAGAAGCCTTTATTACCTTGCATTCTTCCTCAGTAGTCAAGAATAAGAGCCCACACAAGAAGTGCTGCCCTTCTGATAGTGACTCTTAAGAGGTGAAGTTGTAATATCTAGTTTAATCTTCAACAAACTCAATGTTATAAGGACTCCCCCCACCCCATCTTAAAGTTTAAGGTTAAATTAGGTAGATAGAGACCAGGGCCACAGCTATACTGGCCCAGGATGTGAAGAATGCCTTGTGCTATTAACCTCATCTACCAGGTCAGGACCTGGACCACAGTTCAGATATCACCAGGTAACCAGGGAGGGAGGGAGCACACTCTAACTACCATGCAAAATGGTAGCATGACAAGAGCATAGAAAACAGTCCCTAGAAGAAGAGTAAACTTTAGGCGTGAAGGTGGCAGTAACTGGTAAGCACAAGAGGGGACTAGCTGCTGACCAAACACAGATTCCACAAAGGGTAAAGTCCAGTGGAGCCATCATTCCTTGATGTCAGGGACTCTGATCTCTCCAACCCTTTACAGCTTGTCCAACCAAACACTGTGATTCCCCACTGAACAACTGGGGAACAACTAATCAAACTTCAGAAGGCTGTAGGGAAAAGTATAAAAGGTTATTAAAAATGTATAAGGTAAAACAAACTAGCACATGTGGAAAATGTCTCAAATCTTTGTTATGGAAGGGACTTCTGACGGATCTTACAACTGGAATATAAAGACACCTTTCGCAAAAGCTACTGTATTTCTGTTATACCCACTAACATCAGGATCACACAAGACACAAAATTGGGGCACAAGGACAGGGTGTGTGAGGATGATTTTACTATCTACAAGTCACTTCATCTAACTGTCCTTCAGTTTCCTCATCTCTAAAATGGATCAAATAATACATGCCTGATCAGCTCAACAAGTTCCTGCAATAATACTTTCTCATTTTAAAAATCAGGAAAGTCTCACTAGGATCAACTATCTCTAGAGCATGTCCCCAGCCACCTCAAGCAGTTATACAGATAAAAGCATCTTAGTAAATTCTACACACGAATAGTTTCGAGTTTTAGATACATTAACTATGACTTAGGAAATTATTTTTTAATATGTATTAATGTCAAACTTTAAGACCAATTAGAGTTAGAAATGGACAAATCCTGGGATATATACTTAATATAAACAGGAACCCCAAACAACTACTCAGACTGTCTTCTTTCCCAAATGTCTTGCCATCATAAAAAATGAAAAAAGTTCATTTAGTTCTCAAAACATTTTCCTTAAACACTAGGGTAAAAGTTTTTTAAAAGAGCAGCTGGGCGTGGTAGCACACGCCTTTATTTCCAATCCTCAGGGGGTAAAGGAAGGCAGATTTCTGAGTTTGAGGCCAGCCTGGTCTACATAGCGAGTTTCAGGCCAGCTGGGGCTACAGGGAGACCCTGTCTAAAAAAAAAAAAAAAAAAAGCAATAAAAATTTCAGATAATTTAATAGACTTTCCTAAAGCTCTGTTTCTTTGCCTATCTAAAGGGCTCTACAGCCAAAAAACATGTTTCTGCTCCAAGTCTAGCTGAGCTGCATTTCTAAACCTGAATAGCTGTCTTATCCCTAGCTATTTTTTGTCATGCTTTTGGCCTATCACCACCTTCCCTGTGACGGGACTGCATTCTACCTTACTCTTACCATCTGACAGGTGCTCAGTGGATAATCATCTTTCTTAGATAAAGAGAGGTCACAGCAACATTCATGTGACATTTTGTAACTCTGTACTTTAGTGGAGTCATACCTATTCTTTTATGTGCATATTATGCTCAGATTTAGGCAGAATGACTGAAGAGCTTGGTCAATGTAGCTGAAATAGCACAAAGAATTCTGTGTATAAACTATAAGATTGCTGTGAACTGACATTCTGAGTCAGTAATTGCTCTGGTCCAGCTTTCAGTGGCTTGGGAAATTATGCCCCTGGCTAAAAGGGCAATCTCTGAGGTGTTCATGAGGCTTCGGTAAACAATTCTTAACCTCAACTGACCTAGTTTTAACCACCCCTCCCCTATGCCTTAGCAGAATATAATTAATCTTATCAGACAAGCATTCTAACAGCTTTACTTGTTTCAAATGAATCCTCACTAATGAAAAATTTCTGTTACCATTCTTCTGTTCCCATTGCTTTATGATATGTAATCATTTCTTTACACAAACTGTACAGCTATACCTTGGCTTGGTCCCTTTCATTTTTTTGAAGCTAAATTACTGTCTTATAAATTCTGCTTAACAACACAGAAAACCTTCCTATAAAATAATCATAACATGTAATTAATAAAGCTCTAAGAGAAACATAATAAGCTATCAGTTTTGGGCATAGTAAAGTGAAATTTCAGTACATTATCATACCTTTTTCTTAAAAAGTTAAATGATATGGGAAAATACAATAAAACATGCAAATTTCCCTAAACCATTCTAAATTATTAGAAGCAATGAAATGGCAAACCAATGAAGGCAGCAGACGGACTATACAGACAAATTAGAGTGAGGAGTCTATGGGAGCAAGAACACAGCAGTGTGGAGGCACCATGACTTTAACATGATGGGCCTAAGGCTGAAGAAGAAACAAGACATCATTAAAAATCATACCCACCATAGATAACTGTTCAAGCATCAGACTGCAGCAATCCAGAAAAGCAACACAGAGAAACAAAGAGATCCTCCCAGGCAATCTTAGCTCTCTTTGCCAGAGGAACAAAGTAGAAGGGGATAAGGAGGAGGTATCCTCACACAACCATGCTAACCTGAGTGAACTGATCCATACATATTCATCATCTGCCCTTTATAAACCTGGCCCTGGACTACTTGGTACTAAATACTGTACTAGAGATGCAATCTTTGCCTTCAAAGGTATATTCGTGAGGACACAGAGAATCTTACCTACAGTGTGATAATGTCTAAGTGAGGGAACAATGAGAACACACTGGGAAAACAAAGGACACAGACTCAGAGCTCCATGCCAACAAGTCCAGCTATGGCCCCTTCACAACTGAATGGCTGTGTGGTCACAGGCACTGCTGCTGCATTTGTCTAGTGAGCTCACTGTGTAGCCTAATCTGAAAATGTGGACCTGGTGCCTCAATGAGTCGGAAGCATCTGAGCAGGGTCAGCCTTCCAAAATCATGAACAATGTCAATCTCCAGTTAGCTCCCCCACCCCCAATCCCTGCACATAAACCCCATTGTGCTTCACAGTAGCAACAAAAAGCAGAGCTTGGCTTGGGTGGAGGTCAAATCTGAGCTCAGAGTTCCTTCCTCATTTCCTTATTGGCAAAATATATATAAACAATGTCTTGACAATGTTATTACCTGAGAATGTTTCTGAAAGTTACAGCAGCATTTCCCTACCTTCTTGATAAGGAGGAACAAACAACTAGGAAGAAAAAACACAAACTTTACACTCTAACTTTTTATTTACACACACATATATTTATACGCACACTCTCTCACTCTCAAATAGTTCAACTATTACAAATAAACTGCTTGTTTTATATTTAGAATACTAAAAACAAAACAAAAAAAATAAAAGACTTAAGTTCTAAATCTAATTAATGTAAGGTAAAATGCATTGAATATACAGTTCACAGATTCTTTTCTAATTATTTCATTATTTGTTTTAGTAATTGTTAGACTAATGAGGAGACGTTAACTCTTCCTGATAGTTGGAGAAAATGTAATACTCTGGGTTTAAAAACACTGAGGATTCCCCAATAAAAGTAAGCATAGAATAGGAACTGATTTTTTTTTTTTTTTGGTCTTTTTGAGACAGGGTCTTCCTGTAGCCCAGCTGTCCTGGAACTCACTATGTAGGCCAGGCTGGCCTTGAACTCACAGAGATCTGCCTGCTTCTGCCTCCCGAGTGCTGGAATTAAAGGTGTGCGCCACCATGCCCGGCCGGAACTGAATTTTTAAGGATAAATATATATTTAAGTTGGTTTAAACCCTCATATTCAAAGGACTAAGCTTCAAAAACTAATCTAAGTTAGTCAGACATGTGATGTTTCTAATCTATCAGTATTTGACGAATTTTCAAAGAATCAGACAACAGCAGTTCCCGAAACACTGACACCAACTTAACAGAGGGCATCTCACGCTCTTCAGCATGTCCTGTTCAGCATTAAGATGATGGATGATCAGCATGGGGTGGCTCTGCTCAAATGTCCTCCAGCAGCACATGAGACTCAAAACCATGCTTGGTAACCAACCACCTTTTATTACACTATGAGAAAACTGGGATTCTGCTGACAACTTTATGATGTAGTTTAATATTTTCAATAACTGTTAGCTGCTATGTGAATTTCAGTTTTAGTCCCCTCAAACTACTTTTGTGAAACACTAAAGGTACAAATAAAAAGAGCAAGGCAGGAGAATTCATGAACAGCAGTGAACAGTTTAGACTTCAATTCCTTTATCTACAAAATGGCAATCATAACATTATGAGAGATAATATCTTTTGTTGTGAAGTAAGACCTCATAGGCCATAACATGCAAACTTGCTAGTATTACTTTACAGGACTACTATTAAGTATGTAGAACAGTGTTTGTCATGTGGTTACAGCAAAATTTTAGTTATTATGATGTACTTTGCACATTATTGTCACTATAGCATCAATTCAATATAGTAACCAATTTTGTTATTAACAAATTTATTAAATTAAAAGAAGAAAATAAAAAACAAGTCAGAAGTCCTTTTATTTTCTAGTGTTGGCTTTGCAATACTGATGAATAAGTAATTTACTTTGGACATAATGTCAAAAGCAAGAGCAGTAATGGTCACAGACTATGTGTCCACATGGTATCTACACACCTGTCAACACACTGGAGAACACCCAGAGGGGAAGCTACTACTTGTACAATCTGAGATCCAAGTGACAGGAAGAATGCGTGGGATTAACTGCCAGAGATGCTTCTCCTGAAAACAGGCTGCTAAGGAAAAGGTAAGTCAGTACAAGGACAAAGACTGTGGGACCACTACAAGATTAGGAGAGGGAGTTCAATTATCTTTTACATATGATAGCACAAAAGAGAATCAATACTATAGGAATCAAGCCTTCAGCTCAACTGAAAGAAAAAAAATCTGTTATATTAAAACAAAACAAAACAAAAAATCCTGTCACTATAAGCACTATAAGTATGTTAGCACAATGGATAATTTTTTTTGGGGGGGGGTGGGCATGTGGCCTATGAGTCTACAAGGTCTTTTTTAAGCCCGTGAATTTAGATCCATTTGATATGCTAGAATTCAAAGTCTATTCATCAAAAATACCAATAATTGTGAGAACAATTATTTTGGAGAATTATAAATAATATTGCAATCTTGGCAACTACCTTACAAGGGCCCTTCTCAATCTTAACATGTTGTGACTTTAAAATGCAGCTTTAAATTCTTCCCCTGAAACTCAAAATGCACTTTAATAAAGATGATATCATATAGAAAAAAAAAACTACATAAATTTTAAAATATTACTTAGAGCGATACAGATCCTCACCCATATTCTATTGCAGAGTTCCACCAAGACCACGAAGAACATGTCTCCACACCTCTGAGGTACTAGCAACAAAGTGGAATAAGGGCACCTGGCACAAAAAAGAAAAAGATGTTTTCTCTTTCTTCTCTATTTCTTCCCCATTTTCATGTTGAGCAGGGGTAGCAACAGGGCTAATTCCAATACTGGAAAAAGAATGCAGGAAGTGTGGGTAAAAGTAGAAGAAAGATGAAGAAATGGGAGGGTTTGTAACAGCAATAGCCTGGGTATATAAACAGGCAATGCTTCAAAATGCTTCTTTTGCTATGAGATGATCAGCAAATGAGGTACGTTGCTATCAGTATAAAACTGGATTCTAAAATTTTGAAAGAAAATAGAATTAAGTGGTTTTGAGCTGAAATAACTTAGAGCTAAAGCAAAGACCCCTTCTTCTGAATCATATTAACTAGGATTTCAGAAACAATAGTCAACACAGAAAAACAAAAGCAATGTGGAAAGAGAAGTACATAAACCATAGTTCTAACTATAAAAATATTATTATTTTACCAATTTAATCAGTTTTTATATAACAAAACAAAATTTAATGCAATCCAAAATACTTTAACCTCTGCTTTAATTCAAAGCAGAATTTCTAAGTTCCCTATTTCAAAGTTCCCTAAATGTCTATTTTATCAGTAATTAGGAAAGGTTCTATGATTTTTATTTTTAAAAATATTTTATTTATTGTCTTTATTTTATGTGTATGAGTGTTTTGCCCACATGTGTGTAAGTGCACCTGTGTAGTGCAATGTTCATGGAGGTCAGAAGAGGGCGTCAGAGCACCCTCTGGGTGCTAGGAACCAACCTCAGGTCCTCTGCAAGAGAAGCCGGTGCTCTTAACCACTGAGCCATCGCTCCAGCCCGAAATTTTTCTATAATAAAGTCCATACTGCAAAGCTAATTACAGTATTTAGTAAATCATAATTAAATTTCCACAAGAAAATGAAGTGGCACTAGCAGGAAAATTAACCGAGGCCTGCACACTTGGGCCTTAGCATCTGTGTGTCTCTTCCACACTGTTCAGGCTGTGGCATGACTCGTCTTGACATTTCACACAATGCGCCTTCACACACACCTCACCTCTCCTTGACATGAACTTTCTTCTTGTTTCTATGGTAAACTAGTTATCCTTCAAGATATGGCTTGCTCCTGTCCTCTTAATCTTTCTATGCCCAAATGTCTCATATACTAAATCTCTGATCTTTTCCCAATTATCTCTATAGAACTGGTACAAAAACAATCTTCTTAGAATATAAAAGCAGATATCCATATCTGGAAGACCCTTAGCTCTACCTCTGATTCTACTACAGGCATGGTAGATTGTCCTTGGTCAAAGGACCCCTGATTGTTTATTTACAGAATGGGCATAAAGTGACAGTTTCCAGAAAAGTTCTGGGCACCTCAGAAGAATGGTTCTGAGAAGAAAGCTCCTTACATTCAAAGCACAGTGTAACAAACTGCAGGAGAGTCCCTAAAGTACAGGGGACAGACCACACTGATAAGAATCAGCAGATTCTCTAGACTGCATTCAAGTTCCGAGGTAAAGTACACATTATGGATGACTAAGTCATATTAAAGGGTCCCTTGCAACTACCTCTGACGACATGAATCCATCTCAGTCCTATTACAGTAGAATGGCTTGGCTCACTTGGTGAATTAGATAATCTTTGAGTTAATCTGGACCTCAGAACATTTTTTTAAACATATGAAACTGAAAGTTCAGTTGTGATTCACCATATATCTAAAGGATGACACTCATCTTTTCAAGTAATCTTTAATTCAGCATTAAATCTGTCTCTGACCTTTACAGCAATGACTTCCTTTTCAAGTCAGTGGCCTAGACTTAAAATACTTTGGTTATATTAAGAGTTACACAGCAGGAGAGGTAGCAACATTGACAGACACCATCTCCCTGCAATTGCCAGCATGCTGGCTACAACAAGCACAAGGAAACACAAAGACAAGCTAAATAGCCCTGTGGAGGCCTTAAGTGATAACCCTGGACTGATCCTCACCACATTTTAACCAATTAAACTGAGCTGGTTTGAGGTCACTGAGGCCTTCAGAAGAGAAAATACTATGTCTTTTCCTTTCCCCACAGAAAATAAAAAAGGGAAGTATTATTAGATATAGTATAGGTTAAGGATCCTCAGTCTGAAATTTCAAAACCTGAAGTCCTCCAAAAGTTTCTGAGCGACACTACAAGTAGAAAACATCACATGTGACCTAATGTGATGAGTAGCAGACAAAATGCAGGGACACTAAATACACTGTACAAAATCAACCTCAAGATTTGTGTTTATAGTATATAAAAAGCAAATCAATACTGAGTTTAGACTTCAGTCCCATTCCTAAGATATCGCACTATATATGGATAAATATTCCAAAATCAGAAAAAAATTCTGTAACATTTCTAGCCCCAATATTTCAGATTTTCAGATGAGAATTATTCAACCTATATTTCTAACTACGGGTTTCACTACTTTCAATTCAGTAATTCTGTTATTCAAACTACTGAATCTGAAATGTGCCAAGCAGTAAGGTTGCCAAGTTCACCATTTAACTATCTATATTTGAAGACATTTTGTTTGCCTGACAAAAGAGCAATTCATAATAAGCTCTTTTCTATAGCTGCAGTATATTCTTTTTGATACAATGCATTATAATATTATTTCAGGAATAAGGCACCTAAATCACCAATCTCTAATCTCTGTAACCTGAACAGATGATTTGTAACAGTAATCGTAATTACCTGAAATGTTTGTTAAAACACAAGGGGAGAGGGGTACTTTTGTGGTTATATATGCAAAAACTGCTCTCACTGCCTACAGTTACAAACATATACAAAGCTGTGGGCATAACAGATGGCTGGAGCATGCTGTATCTTGGATACACAAAGAGAGGAAGCACATACAGTTTAAACATTGAACTGTTAACTGAGGCAGCTGGATTATAGGTATGTTAGGGTTAAAACAGATTATTCTACTTCTGAATATTTGACATTTCCATAATAAAAAGTTAAAAACATAAAGCTAGGCATGGCTCTCACCTGTAGTCCCAGCACTTTGACAACATAGGCAAGAAGACTGCTACAAGTTAGAGAGCAGACTGTGGCTACATAGCAGGTTCTAGGCTAGCCTAGGTTACATAATGTGACCTTGTCTCAGAAAAACAAAATAAAACAAACAAAAAGTTAAAAATATATACACATAATCTGGAGAGATGATTCAACAAGTAAGAGTGCACACTGTTCTTACAGAGGACTCAAATTTGGTTCCTAGCACCCACATCAGATGGCTCACAATTGCTTGTAACTCCAGCTTCGGGGGATCTGATGCTCTCTTTCAGACTCTTTGGGCACCTGCACTCATACATGCACAAATGCACACACAATAGCAAACACACACACAGAAAGAAAGAAAGAAAGAAGGAAAGAAAGAAAGAAAGAAAGAAAGAGAAAGAGAAAGAAAGAAAGAAAGAGAGAGAAAAGAAAATCTTAAGAAAAAGCAACACATATACAGAATGCTAAACCAGCGCTAAATCTACTTTTAATCTTCCATGAAATGAGCAGAGTTTTAAAGTGGGATTAATATGGTGTCACAAAAGTGACTAAGACTTATAAATTAAATAAGACCAAATGAAAGACTAATTTTGAAAAAAAAAATCACAAGATCGGGGCCTGGAGAGATGGCTCAGCAGTTAAGAGCACTGACTGACTGCTCTTGCAGAGGACCTGGGTTCGATTCCCAGCACCCACATGGTGGCTACGAACCGTCCTTAACTCCAGTTCCAGGGGAATCCGAAGCCCTCTTCTGCGGCACTGCACGACATGGGTGCACTCACATACATGCAGGCAATACATGTACATATATTGTACATAAAAATATTTTTTAAAACTAAGATCAATCAATATGTCTGATGAGAACACACTTTAAAAACTGATCCAAACGCATGGACAAGCGGGTTACCATTTCCATAATGGCACCAGTACATTCTATAGAAGTATTTCTGCAATCCCTGACCACCGTTAGCCTTTTACACCACTGTTCCTCTCACCACTGTGAAAACATGCTAGATATGTGGACCTATGTTGAACAAATGAGGCCCTCTTTTACACTGCATACAAGAGGATGTTTACTGAATTTGTAAAGCACACTGCACATTAGTGTTTTAGGGATGACTTCAAAGCCAACACTGTAATACTCCCAAAGGAGCTCCTCCTTCCTCAGCATCTTTCACTAACACACACCCAATAAAAAACTCTAACAGGCTTCAGTCTGGCAAGTAATCATAAGCACTAAGATTATACTTTTAAAATAATAGGCCAATTTTGGTTAAAAAATTTCTAATTAATAAACTTTAATAAATTTTCTCAAAAGCCAATAAAACACTTCTCTAGAAGCTAACACACACAAACATACTAAAAATGAAGCTTTCCATTTAAAATTATTTAGTTCATGTGGATTTTAAAATAATTGGAATTTAGTTCCTTGTGTCCTGTCATCATGACTAGGGTGGAGAATGGACACTTAAAATCAGAAATTCAGATTTTTCTGTTGTTGATTATTCCTTCAAATCATTATCAAAATGAATCTTCATTTAAACACTGGGAAGAAGAGACACTCCACTTATTAATATTTCTCAATAAGTCAAAAAAAAGAAGAGAAATGGTTATCATAGTAACCTTGAGTCTGACTAGACTGTTTAGCTTCCTAATACCTACACAGGAGGAAAAGCAGACGATGCCCAGAAGAGAAGCTGAGAGAAGGACTTGCAGCAGTCAGCCATGTCCGCTTTCCAACTCCATGAAAGCTGAGGTTCTTACCCCTCCATTCAGCAGCTCCAACCTACTCTCCCTTCATTTGAGGTTAAAAGAAAAGAGACTATCATACAATTATCTTCAACACAGCATGCTTAAGCAGTGCAGCCAATTATCCCGAATTTTTACCCACATGAATCTATCTCTGTGCATTGCTTCTCTGTCCATTTGAAACAGAAGCTTTTTAAAGACCCAAACTGTATTTTGCCATAATTTTAAAGGCACAAATAGATGGAATTTAATTAGTGCTATGATTTCTGACTGAGGCTTTATCTACCATAACTCAAAGTAGAGGAAAGCACGTACGTGTGTACGTGCCTTGTGCATGTCAGGTAAGCACTCTACCACTTAGTTATATCCCTAAACCTAGAAGCCATTCTTTACTTTTCCTTTTCTTTAGATTCTGTGTAATTTACCAGTAACCCTGCCAATCCCCCAAACACATCCCCAAGTGTATCTCACCATGTCTCTTCACTTTCACCACCATCACCCTCACTCCTCCTACTTAGACTAAGCACAAGAGCCTCAAGGGCTTTTTTTCTTTTGTTCTTGCCCTGTGCAATTCCATTATCACATGTGTAACTTCCCTAAAATCCCAAATATTAATCTTGTTCTATAACACAAGACCTCTGCCTATCCTGACTTCCCTTCCTTTCTTCAGTTCTCCATCTTCACAGACTAGAGTCTTTACAGAACCTTCATCCTCTACCTGGAAAGTTTGTCTCACCAGATCTTCTACTCTTTTTTTTTTTTTGTCTTTCTGAGACAGGGTTTCCCTATAGCTCCAGCTGGGTCCATCTGCCACTGCCTTCCAGGTGCTAGATTAAAGTGTGTACCATCATGCCTGGCCTCCACCAGATCTTCAAATAATCAAATTCTTCTTCCACTGAGGTTTGCATTTAAATGTCCTTCTTCCCTATAACTCTGTCTCACTACTTTGCATTACAATTTATGAGTTCTTGGGGCTAAAGAGATGGTTCAGCGGTTAAGAGCACTGGTTGCTCTTGCAGAGGACTTGGGTTTGAGTCTCAGCACCTACATGGCAGCTAACAGCCATCCATAACTCCAGTTCCAGGGAATCCGATGCCTTCTTCTGACTTCCATGGGCTTTGCATGACATGGGACACATGCAGGCAAGACACTTATACACATAAAATAAAAATAGAAAATAAAAATACTAAATAAATTATGAGTTCTTGCTAATTTCTTTCTCATCCATTTAGTTATTTAATGCAGATCTTCCCATTTAATGGGAATTGAACATTGCTTTACTAAATCCCCAATACATAATCACCAAGACTTAGAAGAGTAACGGTGTGGGTGTTTAACATACAAGACTGTTAATCTTTTTATTATAATTGTTTCAATCAAAGTAATCTGATGTGGTATTATTTAGTGATTTAAACATCCCTATTTAAGAAATTATACCTCTGAATTATTTTAGACTGTAAAGCAGTTCACATCTGGCCAAAAATGCCTCACTTTGAATTTGGTCTAAAAGATCAGAAACATTTCCATATAGGGCCTGGTATAGTGGTATATGCCTTTAATCAAATCAACACCAGCCTGGTCTAGATAGTGAGTTCCAGGCCAGCTGGGGCTACAGGGAGACGCTGCTTCAAAAGAAGAAACTCCATATAGGACATTCTATAACTCAAAAGTACTTCTGAAAACTACCAATCACAAAAAAATAGAAAGACTTCTGTGAGTTTAAGGACAGCCTAAATATACACAGTGAGTTCCAGACCGGGAGGGAGGGAGGGAGGGACTAAACCAATGTCATACACCAGAGGAGACAAGGAAGGCATGCTGACAAATACGATGTGGTACCTTGAATTAGATACTGGAACAGAAAAGCAACAACAGACCAAATGAAATCTGGAGGTCAGTTCAGAGTAATGCAGTAATTAAGGTTGGTTTTCTGGTTCTGACAAATATATGATGATAACATGTTTAGGAAACTGGGTGAGGGGGTATATGCAAACTTTGTACTCTTTACAACATTTCTATAAATATAAAATTACTCCAAAATAATTAAATAAAATGTTTATTGTTTTAAAGATCATTATCTTTGTGCAGTAAGAAACTACTTCACTTTGACAGCATTTTGGAATTTTATTCCAAATGAAGTAGAGCATCAGCAACTCATTTTGAACACATAGCTACTTAATTGTAAATACATACACACAACCATTTAAATACAAAAGCATAGTATTTAATACTTGTCTCTTAATACCTGCAAGCACAGATAAATTTTAAAAACAATTTGACAAATGTACACATCTCCCCCAGAATAAAAATTAACCCACATGCACATCGAAAGAGAATGTTCTCTTTCTCACTTCCACCTGTAGAGGGGACCTATACATTCAGAACCTCCATTTGCCAATTAGGTTAGGAGAATATTCTAAGTGCCATCAATAAAGCCTGCCATTGCTTCTTCTCTGAAAAGGAGAGAAGTTAGAGCTCATAAGTGCCATCACTTCAAAAGAAAACAGCATTTATCCAAGGAATCTAAATACAGCCAGTATTGTAGGAAAACCTCCTAATATTAGACTCCAGTTTCTATTAACTGCTTTTACATAGTTACTCTCTTACTCATTCACTTGACATACAGCTCCATCACACAACAGTATGAATCATACTGAACTTAGATAACAAATCAGATTGTAAATTTAAAAACATGACAGTGAATTCTGTTGTAATGTCCCTGTACCCTAGAGGTCTCGTCATTTAAAACATACACCCAAAACAAGACACTAAGTGCCGCAAGTCACCCCATCTTTTCACACAGAATGAAATGCAAAAATTTTTTCTCACAGAGTATCTGAAAATCAGTGTTTATTCACCTTATTTATTACAACATTATTCCAGTTTCTGCTACACATACAGGTGCACTATTTCAAGGGAAAAAATGACCTCACACAAGCAGGGGAGTATGAAATGGCCAAAATAAGATTACCAAAAAAAAGAAAAAAAAATGTAGTCAGAAGAAGAGAGAAGGTTGTAAGCTTTCTAGGGTATTCTGTGGTTTTATATTTGTCTGCCCTGAGCTAATCCCTTAAATATTTTCAATCTCATATAATTTATCTCTGACATTAAGGCAGGCATTTCAGTCTACTCATTTATTTTTTAAGAATAAACCCTGGCAAATGAAACTAAAATTTAAAAGGCTCATTTTCATCCATATTTAGTTTTTAAAAAACTAAAAATTGCTAACCACTGGTAGTACCAAAGAAAGAAAAAGAAATGTACATATTCTGTTTTGGTACTAGGTAAAACACAAAGCAACTTCAGAGAAGCCTTGGTCAGTGCTGCTTACCTTGGAGACTTGTCGTAGCCATCGTAAGTATTCCGTGAAAGTGTCAAAACAAATGTAGTAAGTCTGGCTTTGAGGGCCAGAGGAGCTGAATGCTAAACAGTGCTGGTGCTTTTTCACTTCTTCCACCTGTGAAAAGAAGCAAAGAAAAAAACACAAGTAAGACTCTAGAACCACTGATGTATCTCATTAACTATAACTCGGATCAGTGAGCTAAACAGATTTGCATCTTTCCCCACCTATGTTCCTCTTACTACTTAGAACTAAGTTCTTGTATCTGACCAACCAATTTGTGTTACAAGGGAATCAAGAAAGGGGAATTTTAACTTCGCTAGATTTCACCACCAAAGTGAAATTCTCTTCTTCCTGTTTAAAAATGGTACAGACTCCCCCCTCCCCCCTTATTTTCTTTATATAGACACCTTCACAATAAGCTTTGGGCTTTTTCCTCTTAGGAGGATTTTTTTACATAACATACTTCTGTATTACTCTGAACTAATTAGAATGAAGAAGGGGAAGAGGAAGAAGAGAAAGAGAGAAGGAAGAAGAGGAAAAGGAGGAGGGAGGAGGAGGAAGAAAAGGAGGAGGGGAAGGAGTCAGTAAAGATGTCAGGTAAGTTTTAAAAAATTTAATATGAAAGCAATGCTAATAAAATATTTTTAAATTAAAAAGGTATCACATATTAGACAGAATTTATCTTGAGATAAACAAAATATGAATCAACTTAGGGGAGAAAAATTAATGTGAACGGGCAAAGACTGCAGCTCAGTTGGCAGAGTGCTTGCTTGCCTTGAGTTCAATCACCAACTGGATGTGGGGGTACAGGCCTGTAATCCTAGCACTCAGGAGGTGCAGGTAAGAGGAACAGAAGTTCAAAATCATCCTAAGCTACACAGTGAGTTCAAAGGCCAGATAAATCCCATTCCCACTAAAATTCTTCACGAACAGAAAGAAATACCTAAATAAAACATATCACACAAACTCCTATACTAAAAAAATGAACATAAGGCCAGGCACAGTGGCATCCACCTATAATCCTGGCACTGAGGAAGGTAGAGACAGGAGGATTTCTATGAGTTCCAAGGTAGCCAGAGCTACATAGTGACAGCCTGTCTCCAAACAAACAAACAAAAAGATCGTAGACCAAATCACAAAGAATGTGTTAAAAAAATTCAAAAACTGTCATATGATACAAACACTGTTCAAAATGCAATTATTTCTGAAATAACCAACCGAAAATTGGTTTAAAATCCATGTTTAGAAAATTAATAGCATGCTTTTTTAAAAAATATTTTTGATTTATTATTTTTATTTTGTGTATGAGTGTACTGCACGTGCATATGTAAGTACACCTGTGTTATGCAATGCCTGCAGAGGTCAGAAGTAGGCATCAGATCCCCTAGAACTGAAGTTATAGACAATTGTTAGCTGCCATATGGGTGCTGGGAATAGAACCTGGGTCCCCTGCAAGAGCAAACAGTGAATAGCACACTTCTAAATGGCACCTTTTCCAGTGCTAAGGATGGGAACCAGAGTCTTATGTATGCTAGGGAACTGTTCTACCAATCACTGAGCCTCATACCCAGTCCCATAAATGGCACACTTTTAAACTACACACTACTAAACATTTCATAGGTTAAAAAATTATAACCTAAAAAAAAACCTTAGCCAACTAAACAATATAAAACTACATGTCAAAATCTGTGGGATACAATCAAAGCAAATACAGAGGGAAATTTACATATTATAATATTCAAAGAAAGCAGAAAATTAATTTGCTTGACATGGATCTTACTTGGCAGGAAAATTCAAAACCAAAAATCAAATAAACTCTAAGCTGAGTGACAGTAATAATGGCTAGAGAGATGGCTCAATAATGAACAGCACTTGCTGCTCTTCATAAGAACCTGAGTTTGGTTCTCAGCACTCATATCAGGCAGCTCACAATAGCCTGAAACTCAAGCTCCAAAGGATCTGATACCCTCTCTTGGCCTCTGTGGGCACCAGCAAACACATGATATCCATTTATAGTCATAACACACACACATACACAAATCTTAAAAGACCAGAAATTGGTGAAATGAAAACCAAATACACAATAGAGAACATTAACAAAACAAAGACTAGTTCTTTGAAAACTCTGAAGATTAAATACCCCAGCAAGTTTTAACAAGGAAAAAAAAAAAAAAGAAAGACACTTGTGAATATTAACAATGAAAGGGGAGCATGGGTACAGATTCACTAGGGGTAGAAACAAAGATTAGATGTAATTTTGTGGCAAATTCTTTGAAAAGGTATATTTTACTAATAATAAATCAAGGGGTTAAAGGATAAACAGTTCTAAAATTGTTTTTATGAATACTTCAAAAAATTTTCAAACACAAAAATCAAGCCTATATGGTTTTTACAGGGTGAATTTTATCAAAATCTCAAGACAGAAATCATCCAGTCTTGTACATATACTAACAGAACAAAACTAAAGACACCCCACTCTATGAGTCAATATACCCAAAACCAGATCAGAACAGTAACAGAAATGAAAATTAAGGCAGCCAGTCATGAAGGCTTATCTTTAACAAAAGGTTGAGTTGGAATCCAGTAACATATGCCAAAAACAAGTATAATTTGCTTCAGATAAGGATAGTTGCTTTAACATCACTATTTGCATCATTACTAGCACTGTAAAACTTTTGGTTACATTCGCAGATTCAAGAATAATACCATATGATCATCTCCACAATTGCAGGTAAAACAGCTGAAGGGCCAGAGAGATGGTTTAGTTGGTCAAGTGCTTGCTACAAGCATGAAGACCTGAGTTCGAGCCCCTCAGAACTCACATGAAAAAGCTGGGCATGGTGATAAGGGTTTATAATCCCAGAACTTAAGAAGTGGAAACAGGTAGATCCCTGAGATAGCTGGCCAGCCAGTCTAGTCTAACCTATAAGCTCAAGGCCAATGAGAGCCCTGTCTCAAAAACAAGGTGGGAGCTGAAAAGATGGCTCAGAGAGGAGAAAGGATGCTTTTTTCAGTTCCCAGCACTCATGTTGGGCTGCTTCCAAATGCCTAGTACTCCAGCTACAGGGATCCAACTTCCTCTTCTGTGTGCAATCCCCTCCATGTACATAATCAAAAATAAATCCTAAAACAAGGTGGGGACTAGCAAAGTGACTCAGCAGGTTAAAAGGCTCCTGTCACCAAATCTGACAACCTGAATTCAATCTCTGTAACCCACAGTGGAAGGAGAAAACCAACTCTCTCAAAAGTTGTACTGTGACCTACAGAGAGAAGGGGGTTGAGAGGAATAATAATCTTTAAGGTAGAAGGCATCTAAGAATACCCGAGGTTGATCTCCCACCTCTACACCCATGCACACACACATACATGTATACACACATGCATGTATACACACACATACACATGCACCTTGCATATACATATATACACACACAAAGCAACTGATGACATGCACCACTCGCATTCATCCTTCATAATAAAAACTTTCAGCAAACTAGGAATGGGATAACTCACTTAGGTTGGCATGGTATTTAACAAACACTATAGGCAAACAAAGTTAACAATAAAATACCATCCTTTAAGATCATTGGTAAGTATACACTGTTTCTATTCAATATTGTACTAGACAAGACAAGGAGAGAAAAATCATTTCAAAATGTGAAATTAGCTACACAGTAAACTCAAGAGCACTCACAGGCATTATATTAGAATAAACCAGAAAATATCCCAAGATTGATAGATATGAGATCAGTACTCAAAAGATTTAACAACAAAAGGAAAACAATTTTTTGTGTGAGTGCTTGTATCAGTGATGTGTGTGTGGTGTATGCACACTATGAGAAGACCATGGGTGCCGAGTCACCCTTTTCCTTATTTGAGACCGAGTCTGTCACTGAACCTGGAGCTAGGTTGGTGACCAGTAAGCCTCAGCAATCCACAGCAGTAGAGTTATAGGCACATGGCCATACCTGGCCTTAAAAAAAAAATGCTGATCCAGCAAGTACGCTTACCACTGAACTATCACTCCAACTCCCAGGAAAAATCATTTTAAAATGCCATTTAAATTCATTTATGTTGACAAGTTAGAAAGTAGTTTTTAAGAACAGAGACAAGTGAGCAGGAAGCACTGCAAGAAGGTATACAAAGTAGGGATTCACTACCTTAATTCTGGCGATGGCTCAATGACACAGCTATCAAATCCTGCTCATGGAAATTTACAGTTTTTAAATTTTTATCAAAATGTATAATTTAGGGAGACTCTGTAAGGATGACGACTGAAGTTCAGATCCTTAGCACCTACATAAAAGCTGGGTGCTGTGGTGCACACCTGTAACCCCAGTACTGAGAGGCAAAAGATAGGCAGATCCCAGGAGCTCATTGGTTAGTCAGTTTAATCATATTGGCAAGCTCCAGGTTCAATGAGAGGCCCTGTCTCAAAAATAAAGTGGCAAAGTGACTGAGGAAGACATCCCAACAACCACCTCTGGTCTCCACATACTCTAGCATGGGTGAGTGTACCACCCACACACTCATACATACTACAACACATAGGTGCACGCACACACGCACACACACACACACACACACACACACACACACGGTTTAGGGAGTTCAGTGGTAGTATTCACTTAGTATGCATGAGGCCCTGTGTTCAATCCCCAACATGCAAAATAAAAAGTTCAGTTAACTTTTATCATTAATATTTTAATAAAGTATTGGTGAAAATGTAAAAAATAAAACAAACAAAAACCAGGAAGACTTGTACACTAGAGTGAATATAAAATGGCACAGCAATCACGGAAAACAATTGGGCATCATCTTGTAAATATCTTTATGTCCTAGAGTCCAGTAACTGCTCTCTGATATAAATTCTCAAGAACAGTATTTCTCAAGGTGGTCATTATAGGAATTTTGGGGTGAAAAGCTCTTCGCTGCTCTTCATATTCTTTGTGTGATAAATTTAAGTCCTTGCCCTTTCAATGCCAAGAATGCCCACTGCAGCAAAGATACTGGTATTTGCCACTCCTCTATATTTCCCAGACTTTTTGCAAAGATGGAGTCAGACTAACCAATTCTGGGTAATGAGCAGCTGACAGAAGTGACATAGGAAATGTTTACATCTAAATATGAAAGAGTGAGGCTGGAGAGACAGATCAGCAGTTAAGAGTGGCTGTTCTGAAATCATGAGGACCAGGATTCAGACCCCAGCACCCACTTAACATGACACTAGGCATTCCCCACAAATATCTATAACCCCAGCTCTGAGGTGGAGACAGGAGGACTGCTGGAACTTTCTGGCTTCCAGCCTTGCCAAGAGGTGAGCCTCAGTTTCAGTAACAGATCCTGACTCAGAAAAACAGGTTGGAAGTGATATAAAAGGACATTCAATGCCCTCTTCTGGCCTACAAGTGTGCATACCTGCACTCACATGTGCACAAACCCACATGTGCGCGTGTGTGCGCACACAGACACACACACACGCAAATAGATTAATTAGTTAATAAAAATAAATCTTTAAATATACAATATCAAATCCTGCTCATGGAAAGAGCCAGTGTATGGCACTTCAGTTACTCCTGCCACATGTCACAAAGGTTAAGTGACAAAAGAACAGAGCATGAAGCTAGGTCATGTAGAAATGTGCAGAAAATAAAACCTCCACCCCCACAATCCACCAACTCACAGTGAACATATAATGTGAATGAGAAATAACTGCTGTAAGTCTCTAAGACTGGGGCATTTTATTAGCATGGCATAATTTAAACCTGTATTATCTGAAATGTTGACTACTCAATCTTTTTTAGTTTTCTTTCTGTGTGCCCTTGTCTTCTGTCATTTCATCACAGAAAACTTTGTCATCTCATGACCCACTGTCCTGTCCATGTCCTGGGAGGCAGAAGCAGGAAGCACAATTCCCCCCTATTACCCTCAGCAGTTTGAGGAGTTCTTCCCAGACTTTCAGTGATTTTGACTCAGGGCAAACTGGACTCATAGCTTGAATACAGAAAAGAAATTTAGGACTAGCTAGTTTGTGAAGCAAAACTGGAAGTATGGCTATTTTACACTACTCTCTGGATCATACAAAAGATAAAATTAACAGTTATTTCATTTACTATGCATCATAATTAAACAAATATTAAAGACAAATACATCATCTAAAAATCTATGTTAAATTCTAAAGAACAGCATGTCTGTACAATGAATAAAAATGTATCTTTAAAAAAAAAATTGTTCAGGGCCAGAGAATGGCTCAGCAGATAAAGCACATGCCCTACAATCCTGACAAACCAAGTTTGATCCCTGGAATTCATGTAAAAAGGTGGAAAACCAGCTCCACGGAGCTGTCCTCTGACACATGTATGCATTGGCATGACCATGCCCCCTACAATAAATAAAAATTTAAAAAATACTTTTCAATAATTACATTTTAAGAAAGCTTTCAAAATGTGTTTACTTGTTTATGTATATGCACACACAGCCACCAAGGTGCATGTGGAGGCCAGAGAGTACTTACAGGGGTCATTTCTCTCCTTCTACCATGTGGGTCCTAAGGATCTAATTCAAGTGATAGGGCTTGGCATCAAGCGCCTTTACCTATTGAGCTATCTGTCTGGCTAGCCCAAAAGTGTTCTTTAACAATGAAACCATTTGTTATTTGAAAACTGTAAACAGACCATGTTCCAGTGATATGGTAAATTGATACTATAGCAATTATAGTTATATTAGGAACAGTCTATCCCCCACTTTATTTCTAGCTCTTTTATATATAAATCAAACAGAAGAAAGACTCTTTCATTTACTCTTGTTTTTCCTTTACCAACTGAAACAGAATGAGAAAAAAAGGAATAGGCAAACATTAATGAAAGCTCAGATTACAAAAGTGAATTATTTTCTCTTAACTAGGTCAACAGGTTTTAAAGACTGAATTTTTCAATGTACTCAATTATTTTTAAAGGCATAGTGCAAAACAGGTTTTACAAGATTTGTTTGTAAAAAGCAGACACTATTAACTTTCAATTCACTCAATTGTAGAAGTCCATCCAATAAGAGGCCTGGGAAACAGGACAAGTCTCCAGCTCTGAGTGAAAATGCTAATTATAAGTGGATTTTCTGACTTTTCCTGTGCTTTTCTGCCTCTGGTCTCTGAGCATAATAATCTTTTATATCATCTTCTTTATATGTCAAAAGATTTTTCACCCTTCAAATAGTATTATTGTTACTTCTTTCATTACAAAATTCTCTCCTCCTCCCCAAAAATTCAATCTCTCCTTTCACTAATCTTCCACAGTATTTTTCTATTTTCTGTATCTCTTATAGCTGTAACACAGATGATGATGTATTCATCATTCATCTCCTGATAGGGAATTATAAGCTATTCAAAGGCAGAGATGGTGACTTCCCTATCATCTCTTGGTATTTCTAGAGTACCAAATACAGTACTTTCCCCACAAAAGATATTATAAATGGTTATATCACATTTGCCTATGAAAATACCCAGCATCATACAGGGGACAGACTTTACCCATAACATAGCATCAAACATTAAATATGCATTTTTAAATAATTGATGATGACTACAATAATTTTCAGTAAACCATCAAAAGAACAAAATCTTAAGTTGCACTCATTGGGCTGCAGATATGGTACAGTTGGTAGAATGCATATATGAAGTCTTAGTTTAATAGCCAATACCATATGAAACTGAAATTGGGTGTGGTGGTACAAACCTGTAATTCCACCACTCATGTAGAGGCAGAAGAATCACTAGTTAAAGGCAAGCCTGGGCTACATAAGACCTTGTCTCAAAAAAAAAAATAATAGTAATAATTTCACTCACTAAATCACAAAAGTTAAGACGCAAGGCATTTAAATTGGAAGACTGAACATATCTAAATCCACCTTTCAGTTTGGCTAAAATCTATTGTGAAAAAGATGGCATATTGGCCTTAGGACTAGAATGTAGAATCGTAGAAGGGAAAACTGGCATAGGCTACTCATAAGGACAGAATACACTACACAGCAAGTAAACAACAAAATTCCTATTACTATGTAACCCAATCTTTTCCTTCTTTAATTTTGACTCCTAGAGCAGATCAAACATTTGTCAAATTTTAAAAGGTTAATATTATTGCAGAAGCTGGCTTCTTATTTTTCCTCTGATTATATTCTCCACATCCTGCCTCCTTTCCTATTCCCATTCAAGGAGGAAAAAATCATAAAGGAAATACGTATTTCAAACAAGCCATTTTCTCATCCAAATCCTCCTTCCTGTTTAATAAATTATATCATTTAAAAAACAATAAACACCGTCATGTTATTATAATAATTCTACCCCATCAACACTTGTTTACAAATAAACCCAACAAAGAGAGAATTCAATACTTTCCCAAGAAATCTAGTTCCACTGTATAAGTGATGGGCATAAAATATTTAACATGCCCAAAGAAAAGCAACCGATAATGTAAAAAATATCTGTCAGGTATATGAGTAACATTTCCAGTTCAAAAAATATGACCAGACATAGAAATAAACTAAAGATGCTAATCTCACTAAGTCACTAAACAAAAATAAACAGATCGATATGGGAAGTTGATCTGACAAGCATGCTAAGGGATTCTAAACCTCAGGATGCATACTAATGTTCCTAGGATCAGACTTGGAAATCAGTATACTATACTATGAACTATGCCCAAGAAATCAAGAAATGCCTACTCATAATAAATTGACCATCTACACTCCAAATTAGAACAGCAAAATTCATTTTCACTCTACTAGGCAAAATGCATATAGAAATGAAGCCAAGAGTACCAGGGCCTCCTGTGATCCAGTGATATTGTTATTTTCCACAACTCCAGTAACCGACAATGTCCACAGTGGAATACAACAGGAAGTAAGAGTTCAGATGAATCAAATCCATGTACCTCTTATTACAAAAATGGCTCAAAGGTCCTTACTACTGCTGGGAAAAATTTTAGCATTCTGTTTGCTTTAAACTTACTTTCCCACCAATTAGCGGCAGAACGTGCATCTTTCCGGTCAAGCTGTCTTTCACAGATGATACTATCAAGCAGGTCCCACACAGGATAACTTGGCGTCTTGTCCATCGGTTCACTGGCAACTGCAATTTGCCTTTGCGGACATTATACATTCCTGAGAGCTGAATCCGTTCAGAGCTGCCAATGCTATGAGGTTTTCCTAAAACAAACACAAGTAAACATGCTTAAGGTTGTTATTTAAAAATAAGCTTTTTATTCCTCCTCAGCTTCATACTATATAAATGAATAAGATGAATTAGAAAACAGACTAGCTATAGGGAAATAACCTAATTCATGACCCAAAACAATAGAACAGCTACAGTGATGGAGTCATGGCACTAGGACTCCCATATCTATCCCTCCCTGTATTTCAATTTCAAGTGAGGAGCAACCTTTTCCTTACAACCCAAAGGGAAGACCATATTGACACCTTTGTTATTATCTACTTCCTTATCATTTATTTCATATTTAAAAAGAGATGGATTAAAGATTCTTATGAGTGGCTAGTAATTAGTGTACTAAGAAGAAAACATTTTCGACCAAAAAAGGAAAGTAGCATTTAATATCCTGCATTTAATGAATGTGATCAGTCTTACTGGAATTAATTAGATGCTGATTTCCTTTCCAGATATACTCAATGTATATTTACTATAAAAAAGAGATAAAAACGATTTTTCTGATAGGAACATGGTACTGTATGACTACAAGATGAAGGTTGAGAACTGTAGTGTTTGTGATCTGTAGAGAAAGGCACAAAGACATGGATGTGGCAAGACTGCATTCAAGCAAGTCTTCTCAACATAACAGAAGATCCACTGTGGTTAACAGGACAGCAAGACAGAACTACATAAATATTAAGCAAAGTTAGATAATGAAGAGATCAGAAACAAATTAATAAAGGACCTATGTCATGAAGGAATACTCAGATCTGGAAGTTTGAATAGTTCCCAAAAAGGATCAGATTTTTTAAATGGCCAAGTGTAGTGGTACATGCCTTCAATTCCAGACCTGGGTAGGCAGAGGCAGGGGGAGCACTGTGAGCTCGAGGCCAGCATGGTCTCCAAAGCAAGTCCAGGCCAGATACAGCAGATACAGTTACAGGGAGACCCTGTCTCAAAAAGACAAAAAAAAAAAAAAAAAAAAAAATTAAAAAAAAAAATTTAAAAAAAAAAAAAAAAAAAAAAAAAAAAAAAAAGTTCAAGAAAAATTATATTCTTATTAACAATCAACAGTTGATAGGCCAGAAAAGATATCTCATCTCAGTTGGTAAAGGTACTTGTTATCCAAGGATTTAAGCTTGATGACAAGAGTTTGATCCCTAGACCACATGGTCGAAGGAGAGAACTGACTCCCAAAAAAGCTGTCCTCTGACCTCCATATATACACACTACCAACACCCACACCCACAAATTAAATATAATTTTAAAAGCTTTAAGGGGGAAAAGTAGTTGATAGATTAGGCATGGGACAAGGAGAGCCAACAGCACCTAGAGACATCTAAAAGATTCAGAGTATTTGAACCCTCCCAATAAATAAAGTTGGGCAGAGAGCTTAGTAGTAAAACCAGCAGGTTTGAGTTTACTTCCTCTTCCAGCATACCAAAATGTTTTATAAATGATTATTTCACACTTCATCATTATGCCGGGTAAGCCAGGATCAAGTGTGACTGGTGCAGCTATGGGAGCCAGGCATTCACCTACAACTGCACTCCTCAATCTTCTCAGTGGAAGGGTTCTGTGTTCTTCGCCAAGTACCAATCTGACCACGAGAGAGTAGGAAGCCAGGAGACTGTTCAGAACTGGCATAACTTGCCAAGTGCTGCCGGTGGCAGATCAGTCACGCACATGTCGTTTTCTGAACAGGCTCATTTATACCCAGAAAGGCATATGCTGGGGCTACCAGTTTAAGAGCTCCTTCATGTGACAGATTCTCTTCCTATAGGGGAAACTCAGGAAAACAGAAAAGATTCTGAGGAAAAATGAAAAGAAACTAAAAAATACATACCCACAACTGGGTTCCAAAACCCAATTTCCTTGACTGTAAAATAAACCAATATTCTCTAACAAAGTATATGATCTAAACATACACTCACACCCCTGCACACAAACACACTTTTTATTTAACCAAATCAGAGTGGTTTCAAGGACACTGGTAACCTATCACATCTATTCAGATCTGTGAATAACTATAATAGAAACTACAGGAGGAAAACAAAAACAGGTACATAAGGGAGAGTGTTACAATTCTTCATTTCAAATACCTCATAGAAAAAGTCCCTCAGCAAATCACAGACAGACTGAACAAAAGCCAGAAAGGATCTTTAGGAGTGTGGATGGGGGACTGGAGAGGTGGCTCAGCGATTAAGACCACTGACTGCTCTCGCAGAGGACCCAGGTTTGATTCCCAGCACCCACATGGCAGCTACAAACCATCCTTAATGCCAGTTCTAGGGGAATCCAGAGCCCTCTTCTGACCTCCGTGACACTGCACAACACAGGTGCACTCACATACATGCAGGCAATGCACTCATACACTTAAAATAATAAAATATATTTTTTAAAGGGTGTGGATAGGGGCTGGAGAGATGGATCAGATGTTAAGCCCATGCTGTTCCTGCAGAGGACAGAGGTTCAGTTCCCAGCACCCCCATTAGGTGGCACAATACTTTCTGTAACTCCAGTCCCAAGGGATCTGACACACTCTGGCCTCAGTGGGCACCTGAGTGTACATAGTGCACATAAACTCATGTAGGCGTACATACATTCAAATTAAAAACAAATCTTTCTTAAAAAGAACATGGATATATCTATCCACAGACTGGCTTGTTATTCTCTGGTCAGAAAAGTGCCAAGTGTTCCACATCATTGTGGAACACAACAGTAAGAAGTTTGTTCTTGGAAAACACTAGACATCCCAGTCTGAATCAAATCCTGCCTGTGTGGCTGAGTACATTTCAATATTCTCCAATCTGTTTGTTCCCTGGGTGTCCTAGTTCAGTCGCACCCTCAGGACTGGGCTGTGTCCCAGTTGCACGCTGGGAAACATAGAAATGAATGAGGTAATACACATCTGGGCAATCACCCAGGCACACCCTCCTTTGTATCAAACTTCCTTATCCCATGATATAAGGAATTACTTTAATGGTTACTGCCTACAAAAATTTTAATTTAGAGGAATTTCAATTGTCTAGTACCCTAATAAACACTAAAAACACCAAGGTAATCAATGCCTGCTAGGTTAAAACTGAGCCAGTTGGTATAGATTTTGCTTTAGAAATACTTTTGGGGCTGGAGAGATGACTCAGCGGTTAAGAACCCTTGTTCTTCCAGAGGACCCAAGTTCAATTCTCAGCACCCACATAGCCACTAACAACCATCTATAACTCCAGTTCCAGGGGCCCTCTTGGTTAGGCCTCTGTGGATTTTGCATGACACAGGTGCACTTCTATACATGTAAACAATACACCCATCCACATAAAATAAAAATAATAAAGTATTTTTAAAAAGAAATATTACCATGTTCCATGGACAAAAACCAAATGCTCTGAGATAAACCTTACCTAGACATATATTATAATCTTTGATCTAGTTGTATGTATAATTTGTCAGTAGTTGTTGGACTAATATGGTGATCCCTCTGGTTTATAAAAACTAGCTAGGCTTTATCTTTTGTATTGTCTAACCCTTCCACCATGGTTTCCCCATTTAAGGTACCCCTGTTTTTCCCATTTCTCCCTTAATAATACCCTTCTCCTATGGTCCAACCTCTCTTGAGCTGCTTCTTTCCCTTTATCCCCTAGGTTCCTTGCATAACCTTCCCTTCCCCTCCCCTTAAAATAATCCCATTTTTATTCATATCTCCCTTGTTAACACCTGTTTTCTACTGTTCAGGGGTCACATGGGCTTGGGAGGAGCCCCTAGCTCCTTTCTTTTACCAGTTCCACCTATGGGAAGATAAGCCAAAGGTCCTGCTCAACCATGGTTGGCTTCACTTGGAAGCATGTAGGAAATGATTCCTCTGTGTTGGCCCTCGTCTTTATAGACCTAGACATATATTTCTTGATCTGCTATGTATTAATTTGTCAGTAGGTTGTAGGAATAATATGGTTCTCTCTGGTTTTCAAAACTAGCTAGGCATGGTTTATCTCTCACATTGTCTCACCCCTACATCATGGTTTTCCCACTTAAGGTGCCCCTATTTCCCCCCTTTCTCCCTTACTAATACCCTTCTCCTATGGTATGACCACACTTGAGCTCCTTGTTTCCCTTTATCCCCTAGGTTCTTGTATACCTTCCCCCCAACTAACCCAAATTTTATCCATAACTCCCTTATTAACACCTGTTTCCTACTGTTCTTCTCTTTTGGATTCTTTCTTTTCCTTTGCCTCTTGGTTCCTTTTCATTATCCTGGTTCCTATAGTTATGTCTGGATACATAATCACTTAACAGGATTTGGTGCTAGGATCCACATATGGGGGAGTGCATACGTCGTTTTTGTTGTTGTTGTTGTTGTTTTGAGTCTGTGTTTTCACTTAGTATAACAGTTTCTAGTTCCATCCACTTACCTGCAAATTTCATTTACGAGTAAAACTCCATTGTATAAATGAACCACATTTTCATTATCCATTTATCAGTTGAGGGACACTTAGGTTGCTTCCATCTCTTAGCTACTGTGAGAAGAGCAGCAACAAACATGGATGTACAAGTGTCTCTGCAATAGCATGAGTTCTTTGGGTATATGCCAAGGAGTGATATAACTAGGTCAAATGGTAGCTTCATTTGTAGTTTTTTAAGAGTTCTCTATACTGCTTTCTTTAGGGGTTGAACAAGTTTGCAGTCCCACCAGCAGTGGATGAGCATTTCCCTTTGCCCACATCCTCTTCAACATTTGGTATCATTTGTTCTCTTGCTCTTAGCCAGTCTGATTGGGACAAGATGAAATTTTAAAAGTGGTTTTAATTTGCATTTCCCTAATTACTAGTGATATTGAACACCTTTTAAGATGCTTCTTAGCCATCTTTATTTCTTCTTTTGAGAACTCTCTGTTCAGTTCCTTAGCCAATCTTTTAACTGGGTTACTTCCTTTCTTGATTCTTTGTTTTTCGAGTTCATTATATAATCTGGATGTTAAACCTCTGTCAAATGTGTTGCTGGTGAAGATATTCTCCCATTCTGTGGGTTTTCTCTTCACTTGCTTGGTTGCTTCTTTTGATGCACAGAAGCTTTTTAGTTTAATGAGGTCCCATCTGTTGATTCTTGACCTTGTTTCCTGGGCAACTGATGTCCAGTTTAGAAAATCCTTTCCTACACCTATATCTTGTAGGTTAAACAGCCTCAGAGTTTCAAGCTTCACGTTGAGGTCTTTGATCCATTTGGAGTTGACTTTTGTGCAAGGTGGAAGATAGGGGTTTAGTTTCATTCTTTTATAGGTAGAGATCCAGTTTTGCCAGCACAAGTTGCTATCAGACTGGTGGAACTAACCTTCTTAGATGTTTAACAGCCATACTATGAGGCCTATACTAATTTTGGTCAGAGGGACATAAAGGACACTTTTTGCTCCTTTCCCTCCTAGGTCGACCAAGTTCCAGGGGACTATGAGCATCTCTCAAAATGTCCTCTAATTGTGGTGAGTCACCTGTCCTCTCCCATGTGACCTCTGAGGAACAGATCCTCAAACAACCTTAAGAGTAAAAATAAATTGGTTTATCTGGGCCAACTGTATGGCCTTAAACACACAAAAGGAGAGTATAACCAAATATTAAAGGGGCCAGTATAATTTTTTAAGAGTCCGTATGTATAGCTAAAGGCTACATAACAAGAAACAATGCCAGACAGGAGATACCTTCCTTTGAGTTATTGGCCAGAGTGGCCCAAGGGACTCCCAGACAGTAACCCAGTACAGAACTGGGAAAATGAACAGCAGACCCCAATCTTATCTAAAGGAATATTGACAACTGATTGCTGCTAAATGAAGAACGGCTGATCTTCCTAAAACAAGGATCTCTAGATTGACTAGATTCAGCAGACAGACAAGCACTGGGGAATGGCTGGGGGTGCAGGCAACACAGTGGACAGTAACAGGGATGACAGAGTATATGGGCTCCAGTGTGGAGGTGGAGAGGGGGCTATGGGAGGGTACCATTTTGGAAGTGGGTATATAGATGAATAAGACTGTATGGAATGTTCTGTATGAGATACACACAAAAAAAAATCAACAAATTTATAATATCAACGAATTTTTTTAAAAAGACATATTTGAGGAGGAAGCATAAAAATTTACTTCATGTTAAATCATAGAGATGATAAACACTACCAGTGAAAACTGCCTGATGACTTTATATCCATACTCAGGTACTAAGGATCAGACTGTAACCAACTGTGACTGGTGGGATTCTGAGTCTTTAAGCAAGACAAGAGCCATTTATTAGCAAAAACAATGAGTTTCTCTGTAGGAAACAGCATATTTTAAAATGAAATGGAGATCTTCTTTAAAGGTTAAAAACTCATTCAATTTTATGTCTTACAGGGTTTGTCCTGAGTTCAATACTGTATAAATGTATTAATTCAACTCTGAACCTAAAAATTTACAGCCACTTTTGAAAGAGATGTATCCTTGCTCTGGAAATTGTTACTGAATATGTTAAAGCTGTAATGAAATACTGCTTCTAATCATGTGGTTACTAAATTTAAAAAAAAATAAATTTTTAAAAGTTTAAAGAAAGAAATATTACTTTAATTCCTTGCATGTTCAAGTCATTTTCACATGATTCAGGAGGTTATAGTCCTGAATAATCCAAAAGCAAATATTTCAAGTGGAAACAGACATGTCAACAACAGACAGACTTAAAAACATACTCATGTACTTCCTCTTCCAGTTACTCATTGGCACATAACAGAAAAGGTGGTCTACAGCCAGGAAGATGGCTCAGCTGGTGAAGGCCCTTGCTGCCAAGCTTGACAACCTGAGTTCAGTTCCTAAGATAAACATGGTAGAAGGGAACTGACTCTCACAAGATGTCCTCTCACCTAAACATGTAGCCCACACACATACACACAAGCATGCATATACATAAATACACAAATAAATAACTTTTATGGTAAAATCTTAAAACCTAAGAAACCGAACCATGAGGGGGGTTAAAGCCTACTTGCAGAAAATAACAGCATGATGCTAAGGAATCTCACTAGGACCTCTGCTTCGTAATGACTTATTGAACACTCCTCTACCACAGCAAACTGATGATTCTTATTTCTTATAGTACAATTGTTGGAGGTTGGAGGGGGGAGTGAAATATCCATCATGAGCCAGACCTATGCTAAATGCTGGGAATGTTAAGAAAATGTTTTCTGTATCATTTGGTCTGGGACATTTATCAGAATCACTTGGATTTCAGTCAATTGCAGCAAACTCTACAGTTTTGAACTGAATTCAGTCAAGGACTGAATGCTGGTTTAAGTAACTGTCACTAAAAATTTTATGGTTTGGGCTATATATCTAAAAAATAATAATAAATTTGCAACTCATTCTCCAAAGTAAGCTTTTCTTCCAACATACGTATTCCTCACACCCATGAATTTCAATTTTGTGCTCACGCCAAATCATGTACTTCAATGTTTTCATGTCACATAAAGCCACCTGAAAAGTAAGATGAAAGCTATGGACTCCAGGAGAGGGAAAAAAACAGCCATAGAAACATCAATATCAGATCTGACAGACAGGCACAATAGATTCATCTGAGCAATCTCAAGAAATGAAAGACAAAGATTGCTCAATAGTCTATTACCATTTTTTTTGGGGGGGGGTCTTTTTTTAAGACAGGGTCTCCCTGTAGCCCCAGCTGGCCTGGAACTCACTATGTAGACCAGGCTGCCCTCGAACTTACAGAGATCTGCCTGCCTCTGCCTCCCAAGTGCTGAGATTAAAGGCGTGCGCCACCATTCCCATTTTATATTCAAAAGATTCTTAGTTTTGCTATAAACAGTAAATTATTTTGAGAAAGTTTTAAAAGTCTTTTACATCTATTATTTCCAGTGATTTTTGTTCCTTTACATAGATCCAGTCCATGTGAAATTATTTTCATTCTGCCTCAGCAAATTTCTAAACATTTTTGTGTTGCATATCTGCTAATGATAAAGTCTGTCTGCTTTTGTATATCATAAAATATCTTCTTTTCCTTTGCTTTAAATAATATTTTCATTGCACGTAGAATTCTAGGTTAACATTCTAGAATTCTAAAGGTGCTCTCCCAATGTCTTCTAGTGCTCACTATTTATGAAGTCTGTGCCATTAGAACGTCTTGGTGCAGAATGCTACCCAAGTGCCTTGCTGCTTTCTAAAGATTTTGCTCTTTGCTGCTAATTTTAAATAATTTGTTTTTTCTTAAATGAACACATATGCCTGCATATTAGTGGATGGTATAAATGTGTATGCAGGTGCACGTGAAGGCCAGAAAGCAACCTTGGGTGCCATCCTCAGAAACTCTACCTACCGCCTTCAAAATATGGTCTCTCATTGGTCTGAAACTTACCAATCAGGCTAGACTAGTGGCCAGTGAGCCCCAGGGATCCTCCAGTCTCCACCTTCCCAGTCCTGGAATTATAGGCATATGCCACCACACCAGACATTTTTCAGTGGGTTCTCAGGATCAAACTCTGGTCCTTGTACTTATAAGACAAGCACTTTACCAAACTGAGTAATCTGAGTCCTGTGCAATCTGATGTTTGATATATTCCTTCATGTTTCTTATTATTCAAGGTTTATAGAATTTGAGATTCATGATCAGAGTTGAAAATTTTGTCAGCAATTACTGGTTCAAATACTTTTTCTGACCTTACAAGGTCTCTTTGGGGACTTCAAACGTGCATACAAAATTATAACTCACAGTTGTTTAGTTCTTTGTGTTCTGTTATCTCTCATTATTGGCTGTATCAATCATTGTAGCTTCAGGCTTTTTAATCATTCTTTTTGCAGTGTTTAATATACTGCTAAAATCTATTCTCACCTTTATCATCGTAGAAGTTCAGTCTGGGGATATATGCATGCACTCATACACACACACATATGCACCTTCCATGTCTCCTGACATGCTAATGCTTTATCATCTTGAATATACAGAGTGAAACTACAGTAGCTGTTTAAATGTCCTGGCCACTTAAACCTATAACTCATATCACTACTGTGTCAGTTATGTTTCATTGACTTTTCGCCTCATTATAAGTCTTATTTTTCATTTCATAATTTTTGTTTGGAAACCATTCACTATGAATTTTTCCTTGGTGAGTACTCATTTATTTCTTCAAATATTAGAGTTTTCTTCTAGGACTGTTATTTGGAAGGGGTTTGTTCCTTATAAACTTGCTTTGAGGATTTGTTATACAAGACAAGAATGGCCTTATGTCTAAAGCCAATAATAGTTCTAATTAGCAAGCAATACCCTGATGAGTCCTCTGCCTCACACCCATGAATTTTAAGTTTTTCCACTCTGGTTAGAAAGAACCAGAACTACTGGTATGAGCTTCAAGTATGCTTCTTTTAGTGTATTCTTTCCTCTTATACAGGCACTGATCAGTGTTCGGTATAAGGCTCCGTGGTAACCTTTTCCAAGTTTCTAGAACTTTTCCTGTCTGAGATAACTTTCCTCTCCAGTACCCAAGCCCTATAAACTCAAGCTGCTTACACTTCAATGGACACCCAGCTGTTTTAAATAGACCATTGAAACAACATATAACTAGGAATTTGTTGCCAAAATAATGTTTCTAGATCTACTAAATATTTCCTAGAGCCTATATTTTTATTTTTTATATTACTATTATTATTATTATTATCATCATTCTTTTTGAGATAGGGTCTCCCCGTAGTCCCAGCTGGCCTGGAACATGCTATGCAGATCAGGCTGGCCTCATCTCACAGAGATCTGCCAGCCTCTGCTTCCCAAGTGCTGGAACTAAAAG
Source organism: Nannospalax galili (assembly GCF_000622305.1). Lineage (NCBI taxonomy): Eukaryota > Metazoa > Chordata > Mammalia > Rodentia > Spalacidae > Nannospalax > Nannospalax galili. The sequence continues at coordinate 2,124,678 of NW_008344488.1, read as the reverse complement.
TATGCACCACCATGTCCAGTTCTTTTTTATTATGCCTACTTTTTAACTTATGTGAACATATGTGCGCATGTGCATGTATTTCAAAGTCAGATGACAGCTTTTAAGAGTTGATTCTCTCCTTCCACTGTGTGGGTCCCAAGGATCAAACTCAGGTCATCAGGCTTGGCAGCAAACACCTTTACCTGTTGGCCATCTTGGCATCCCCCCATCTTTGTTTTAAAAATATGTCTACAGGAGCTCCTGGAAAGAGTGGTTAAGAGCGTGTACTGCTTTTAGAGAGGACCTGAGTTCTATTGCTAGCACCAATGTCAGGCAGCTCACAACTGCCTGTAATTCCAGCTCTAGGAACCTTGATCCAACACCTTCTTCAGGCCTCTGTGGGCACCTACACACAATGTGATAAACACTCACACAGACACAGACAAAATAAAACTAAATTTTGACATGAAGCTTTGAACCCTGCAAGCTACAATAACAATAATAGGCCTAGGAAAATATGCTCATTGGTAGCACCAACATTATGGGAGCAACCAATCACTTTCTGGTTGGATTTAAGTCCTGCTTTTTAAGATAGATCCCATACCTGGCACTATTATCAGTCAGGGCTAAGAACCTAGGCTAGACAGGTCACAGGCTAAAGGGGAAAACCTACCATTTTTCTGCTAAATGGAAATGGTATTAAACTGACTCTTGCTGGTTTAGTGTATATAACCTTAGATTATTTCATCTCTCAACACTCACCAGAGAAGCTTCTTCTCAAAGTAAATGCCAGGCAGCTGAGAGATCCACAACTGGTCAACTTGGAGAAAATAAGAGGCTCTGGGGTACTTGACCCAAAACAAGACACCTACTTCACACCCTCCCCTCCCAAGGCTCAGAGATCACTGAAGAGGTTGAAGAAAAGATTGTAAGAGCCAGAGGTGGTAGATAAATACAAGAAAACTGTGCTTTCCAGACATAAGAGAGCAGTTGCACATAAACCCACAGCACTTGTGACAGCATACACAGACCACGCAAGCTCAAGCAAGAAAAACTCCAGCATAGATGGGAAAGATGGGCAAGAATTCCCAGCCCTAGCTAAGGAACTGTTGGCAACTAAGAGTTGCTGGGAGAAGAAGTCAGTTTTCTTTAGGGGTGTGACACCGGGTAAGCTGACCAGACTCCAGGGGATGAACCCACACCCAAGAGCATTTGGGAAACACAATTCAGACTTAACAAGCCTTTTATAAAAAATAATAGTAATAGAAGACATGAAGGTAGGGGAGGGTGGAGATGAGGGAAGGGGTCTGAATTTGATCAAAATATACAGAATGATATTTTGAAAGAAAAATACTTCTAAAAAAGAAATCTTTTAAAAATTGTCTACAAATTCTTTTAAATTCTTCACTCAAAAGGTGGAGCCTCCTTCCATTCCCCTTCTGAGTGGACTTCACTTAGAAGCTCTCTTCTACAGAATGGCAGAAGCAACAGTGGCACCTTGCCTTTCTCAAAGTGGGTCACAAAGGGCACAGAGTTTCTTCATCACTCCCTCTCCCTAGGATCACTATGCCTGGGGAAGCCTGCTGCTATGTCATGTGGACACATACAACCCCATGAAAAGACCAGTTAGAGGAGGAACAGAAACTTCTTGCCATCAGTCGCAAAGGAACTGAGGCCTCTTACCAACTACCATGTAAGTCCCATTAGAAACAGATGTTGAAGTTGCTATCACATTACACTGTCTAACCATCTCCAAAATTTGTTAAAGCAGAGCCAAAAAACTAAGAACATCTGATCACTACATGTAAATGGAAAAGTGCACCACACCCAGGTGTTGAACATGGTCCAGAATGAGAGAAAGCACTCCACTCACCTCTTTTTCTCTATCTTTTGAGCTTACACTAATAAACTGTAAAGTGTATTTCTTATTGGACTCAAATCCTTAAATCCTTTTTGACTACTTCTAGTGATAGAATGAATTAAGCTTACTTGCCTAGGGTCATTTAAAGAGTTAGCACAAAGATGGAGGTCTAGAGAGCTGAGTACTAAACCACATCAGGAATTCTGTTCCTGACCAAGAGGCTAAAGCTCCTCCAGCAATGGGCGCTGGCAGGAGCTCTGAACAGACTTAAGAGCTGTCATTTTCTTTAACTAAAGAAAATGACAACCAGCTACTACAGACGTTGGGAGGGTCACTTCCTGCAACAGATCAAATGTATAACGTTAACTGCCCAGTAAATCTTGCTTCTTTCTGACAGTTATTCAAGTTGATTAGGGGTCTTTACATCTCTCAAATTGCTATAGACTCTTATCCTTGACAAATGTCATGCCTTGAACCTTTTCCTAATTCTTAAATTCTGAATACTACTAGAGAGTATAATTCCCTGTACAAAATTCATTAAGTAGCACCAGAAAATGAGTACTACCCCTCACGGCCTTAGAGTTTGAATAAAAGTAATTTAAGGGGGGACAACAAAGCAAACCCTCACATAAACTAGTTAAATTAATTCTGAACTTTCAAAACATATAAAATCAAAGTAACAAGATTATTATACCTCAGGAGCTGGAGAGACGGTTCAGTGGTTAAGAGTACTAACTGCTCTTGCAGAGGACCCAGGTTCAATTCCCAGCATCCACGTGGTGGCTAACTCCAGTTTCAGGGGAATTCAAAGTTCTCTTCTGACCTCCGCAGGCACTGCACGACATGGGTGCACTTACATACATGCAGACAATATACTCATACACATAAAGATAAAAAAAAAATTTAAAATATATATATTGTCTTTTTGAGACTGGGTCTCCTTGTAGCCCCAGCTGTCCTGGAACTCACTATGTAGATCAAGCTGGCCTTAAACTCACAGAGATCCGCCCGCCTCTGCCTCCCAAAAATAACATTTTTTAAAGATTATTATTGTATCCATACATTTGTGTAATGTATAGCAAAAGATGAACATTGGTCTTTTGGCATAAACACGTTTATTAGTGGAAGGCCTCAAACTTTAGCATGCCCCAAAAACCACCTGGACGCTTGTTAATTCAACACAGACTGTGGGTTCCATGGCCTAGAGTTTCAGATTCAACAATTTTAGGTGGGTTCCTGAGAATTTACTGATACTGCAGTTTGAGACTGGCCAAATTATAGTACTGAGTTGTCAATGTCTCTTCTATCAGATGTTTCATAGTACTGGTTGAGTAACCTCAACCAGAGAAGCAAATAAAACTAGCTGGAAAGAAGATAATAGACAACAACAAAATAACAGTTAGCAGGTGCCTCATTTCCCACTCCCTGTGGCCTTCACCTTCTTTCCTCACAAGGAACTAGTTTAAGCCCTCAGGCATTTTTAATTAAATTGTTGTTCAGTTGCCCCAATAGTTGATAACTATTGTTTAGACATTGACTTTGTTATGGGTTTGCATTCAGAGATTTTATAACCCTTTCCCACTTCATGATCTTCCTCAGCTCAGTTCCAGGAACAACACAGGTGGCTGATGTGGCCTCTTGCCATTAACTTCTGGCAAAGAAAACAAGTGAAAATTTTCAAATCAGTCTCCACTTGTCATCCCAATGCCTTTATTATCAGATCCAGAAATGGCAGTCTCGCATTCGCCATGTGCAACTTTATAGAGTATCTTAAGAGCCTTCCTGGCATTCTCAGAGCCTTTTCTTTTATTTGATGAGTGATATTTTAACAGTGAGAACAATCACTGACACATGTTCACTAACTCCTTGTTGTCATTTTTATTAATTTCTATTAACAGTCCACTTCCACTATATTCACCAGTCTTAAGGAGGTTACAATCTCTATTTTCTGACCCAAAAATCATCACTCTGGTAGACTCCATCACCTGACTTCCCAGGTAACTTTGGTACTTCTCCATAAAGCATGCTACAAAGCATAAGAATTTAGGTGTAAACTGCCATGAATGAGAAGCAACAGCTGAACTTCACTGAGCTGAGGAAGCTGAGCAGCAAGCAGGTCTCCATCTCATGAGGCTTTAGGCATCTAAGGAATCACTAAGTCTTTTTTTTTAAAGATTGGGTCTCTCCATAGCCCCAGCCAGCCTAGAACTCACTAGGTAGACCAGGCTGGCCTTGAACTCACAGAAATCCGCCTGCCTCTGCCTCCTGAGTGCTGGGATTAAAGGCGTGTGCCACCACACCCAGCTGGAATCACCAAGTCTTAAACCTGAGAAAACCTATATACTATTTACTCTTGCTGGTTCTAAATAGAGTGGCAAGCTCAGTAACTCCTGATGGAAACTGACTGACAGAGGTGATGAACACTGCTGTGTGAGGAAACGGGGATGAAGCTAAACAGCTTCAGAGTTGAAGCAGAATCAAAGTCCCACTGTGAAATGCTTTTATTAGAAGTCTTGTGGTCATCCATCCAGGTATATACACACACTGCTAAATATAATTCCTAATATCAAGCACGAATGACTTTTGGATAATCTATACCATTGTTCTCTCCTAAGACATAGTGATAAAACTGACATTTTACTTTCCCTTCCTGCTAAAAACAGGTTTCAGTCAAGATGAATTTAGAAGATTGCCCGTATAATCCTACAGTTCAAAATTCTTTTCAAGGTGGTTCTTTCTAGGAGGTCGGATTGTGGACTTTATTTCCCTACAATATTGATTAGAGAGGAATTGTCTAGATTCAAAAGCTCAAAAACTGACTTAAGGGGCAAATTTAGAGCTGGTGAGATAGCTCAGCAGGTAAAGGCACCTGCCAGCAAGCATAAGGATGGGAGTCCAGCTCCAGACCCACAAGGTGGAAGGACAGAACTGATTCACTGGTTTTCCTCTCACTTCCGCACACATGCTTACACATATTCACCCACATGAATGCACACAAAATAAAGTGCAATAATTTTTCTAAAGAAGCTAATCATATATAAAGTTCACCTCACCTTCACCAAATGTACACAAGTCACCTATTCCAAACATACCATTCTCTCTCAACTTAATGGGACTCTAAAAAATATTACAAAATCTTCATTGTTTTTATTATTTCCTGCAGGAAAGGGCAGGAACTTTATAGTTAAACCTCTTCAGAATCACACATTTTAAAAAAATCTATAGTTATCACACAAAATTTTCCAATTATGAAAATAAGCCAAGCATAGCTACAGGAGACCTAGCCTAGAAAATAAATAAATAATAAATAAATAACAGTCCCATCATCAAGAGTTTAAAAAAGCACAATCCAGTATTTTACACTTACAAAATTATGAGATTTATCAATTTTAATATTTGTATCTTTTACATATTCTCAGTTATAACAGACACAATTATATATCCTGCTGTATCTCCTTCAAGTTATATCATATAAATTTTTCTAAACTGTTATTCTTCATATCTTTTTTTTTTTAATATTTATTTTTATTTTCTAGGTATATGTGTATTGCCTGCACGTAAATAAGTGTCATGCAATGTCTGCAGACGTCAGAAAAGGGTCACATTCCCCTGGAACTGGAGTTACAGAGAATTGTTAGCCACCATGTGGGTGCTGGGAATGGACTCCAGGTCCTCTGCAAGAGCAGCCAGTGCTCTTAACCACTGAACCACTGAGCCATCTCTCCAGCCCCTTTTTTTTGGTCTTGAGACAGGGTCTCTCTGTACCCACAGCTGTCCTGGAACTCACTATGTAGACCAAGCTGGCCTTGAACTCACAAAGATCCGCCTGCC
>NW_008344488.1:2116035-2118975 GCF_000622305.1 Nannospalax galili | reverse complement strand
TGTATATGCATGTATTGCCTGCATGTAGGTAAGTGCACCCGTGTCGTGCAATGCCCTTGGAGGTCAGAAGAGGCTGTTGGATCCCTTGGGACTGGAGTTACAGACAGTTGTTAGCTTCCATGTGGGTGCCGGGATTTGAACCTGGGCCTTCTGCAAGAACAACCAGTGTTCTTAACCACTGAGCCATCTCTCCAGCCCCTATTCTTCATATTTTAAACGCTTGCAAAATGTGCCATATGTTATCTGTTCCTAGTAAACAACAGTTTGAGTTTTTATTCTATTAAGTGCTAAATCAAAGCATGAAAGATTTTCCTTTAATATTACTGCTTCATTCTGGCCACCAGCTACAAATCAAAATGAACAAGAAACAAGCATTCTTCTACTTCTGGATATTTTTCCTATAGGAATGACCACTGGTTCCATGTGTTCTAAGAACATAGAAAAGAAAAATAAGAACTTAAAAAAAAAATCCAGCACAGAGCCACATTAAAATGAACACATCTACTACCATAATGCAAGTAAGCTCAACATTGTTGATACCAGTATTTGCATTTGAGTAGCATATGTAAAGAATTATTAAAAGAAAATAGCCTGAAAGAAAAAGGAAAAAAATCAAGCCCATATTTTTTTTCTGAAGACTTCTGTATTTGTACTTTAAAAAATCATTCTAATTTTACCTAGCATTCTATATTGTTTGATCTGCTCTCAAACACCTAAAAAACACTTTTTGATCAATGCAAAAAAAGAGTAGTCTTATGTTATATCTCAGTGATATAAGGATTGAGAATAGGAACACACTCAGCAATGGGTTAAAAAGTACTTCCAAACACCACGTGAAAACACATGCAGTTGACTGCTGTGGATTTGTTGGCTTGTTTTCAATACAAGCATATGGAAAAGTCTTCAGATCCAGGGTACATATTTAAATCCTTGTGGGGCATATTCACAAGTCAGTCTTTGGGCTTCAAGGTTCTTTCTATTACCTAATAAATCCATTCTTCCTGAGCCGGAGTCCTTCTAATACAACCCCATCCCTTGGATTGTAGACTCCAGATTAGGCAAAATATACTACCTACTAAGGAAAGTTTGCTATGCGCAGGTCCAAAGCCTCATTTAATATCTGGAATACACTAAATGTTCTCTAAGCATCTATTAGAGAAATGAATACACTTACCTTTTTAGGTGAAAGAAAGCCCTTCTTAACTATACAGCAAATTATTTAAGACTACCAATTTTCAGCTGCAATTTTGGGCAAGAGAAAAAAGAGTACAGTGAAATGGATGGTTCAAAACAAACTTTCTACCCACCAACAATCTTTAGCTTACATAAATGAACAAAATATCTTTCTAGAATTATCATTCCAACTATTTCAAGCTTATTTTCTAGAAACATTAAAGAAGGTCTTGGTTTTATTAATGAAGCAAAGGAGACAGTTTTCAATGGAAAACTATCCAATTGGAATTAATATTTATGTATATAGTTTAGAAAAGCTAGCCTATTACTATTTTATGATAAAGTATATTAGAAGCATGTCATGAATAGATATGCATATAAATATACAAAGTAGGTCTGATTTTTTAAAAAGTAACAGAAATTACACCAAGAGAAAATTGTTATACTACAATAAATTAGAAGATAATGTCACTGTAGAATTGGCTCAACTTTTTAGTCCCTCTTCCTCTCCCTTCTTTGTAACAGTGGCATATTTACCTGTTGAACACATTCATAAGTTTCCTAGGACTGTGCCAGTGTGGTAGGTCAACAGTGGCTCCCACAGTTATATCTATATCCTAATCCCCAGAACCTGTGGATTTTATATTTTTGGAGAAAAGATCTTTGCAGCAATAATTAAACTAAAGATCTTGAGCTGGAGAGATTATTATCCAGGATTATCTAAGGAGAGTCCTAAATACAGTCTCAAGTGTCCTCAGAGAGCTGAGGAAGGTTTGGATCACACAGTGAGGCGATACAAAGACAGGCAGAACCTGGAATAATGTGGCTACAAGCCAAGAAATGCCAGCAGTGTCTAGAAGGTATAAGAGGCAAGGAGCAAATTCTCAGAAGGGACTGTGGCCCTACTGAATCTGTATTTCAAATCAGAAAACAAAATTTTGCCCATTCTTCAATGCCCACCAAGTATCCCATATCTATTCCTTTCTCTGCCTACCAAGTTAATTTCTTCCTCATTTATCTTCCTAAAATACTCTACTTCATGATTCATCAAATCTAAAAAGATGGATTAACAAACTAGCAAGATGGCTTAGTGGATAAGGGTGCTTTCTGATAAACTTACTTGGCAACCTGAATTAGATCCCCAGAACCCACATACTGGAGAGAACCAACTCCAGCAAGTTGTCCTCTTTGGTCCATTGTGGCACATGTGCACCCACAAATATATCTATCCATACACACACACACACACACACACACACACAATAAATAAATACTAAAGTAAATGTATGTCGTAAGCCACGACTCTGTCCAGCAGAGCCGAGGAAAAACGACACAGACACCAAGGTGAGGTTCAAGCTTCTGTTTCTCTTGCATCCTTTATTCTCTCTCTTTCATTATCTCATACACTATGATGCTGCTTCTGTTCTGTTCTATTATATCTCTCACTCTTTATTCTCTCTCACTATGATGCTGTTCGTAGGTCCTTCTATTACACACCTCAGTTCTTTATATAGCATTTCCAACAGCCCTCCCCCCAGCCGGTACCAATCAGGGCTCACACACGTGCAGCGGCCAGGCAGAGTGTAGCCCATAGGCACGTAGCAAGATCATCAGGCTGGCAGCACCTGTTTTGGGGCTCACCATACTTCAGAGTTGGGGTAAACAAGCGGGATTCACGAGCCTTGGCAATCAGCCAAGAGTTGAAGTAAACAGCACGAGGTTTGGCAGCCAGCCAGGGCTCCATCTTTGGCTGGCTCAGCTGTGCTC
>NW_008344488.1:2108707-2115551 GCF_000622305.1 Nannospalax galili | reverse complement strand
CACACACGTGCAGCGGGCAGGCAGAGTGGCAGCTCACTGGCCACGTAGCAAGATCATCAGGCTGGCAGCACCTGTTTTGGGGCTCACCATACTTCAGAGTTGGGGTAAACAAGCGGGATTCACGAGCCTTGGCAATCAGCCAAGAGTTGAAGTAAACAGCACGAGGTTTGGCAGCCAGCCAGGGCTCCATCTTTGGCTGGCTCGGCTGTGCTCGCTTCCCACAAATGTAAAAAAAGTTAAAGATGGATTAATCTTCCTATCTTATTAGCTTCATAAGCAAGAACCATACCATTCAACTTTTGTATCCTCAGAGGACCTAAATTAATTACAAATATACATACAATAGGTATTCAATAAAACTCTGAACAAAATAAATGAAATAGGGACAGAGGGATGACTCATCAGATAAAGTGCTTACTGCACAAGCCTGAGGATCTGAGTTCAATGCCTGAAACCCACAAAAGGGAGGAAGGAAAGAACTAACTCTTAAAGTCCTCTGACCTCCACATGTGTGTTGCCACATGGTACAGTCACATGTATCATATATGACCACAATAATAAATTTTTTAAAAAATTTAAAGAAAATAACTGGAGCTAAGCCAAACTACATCTAGAGATGAGAAAATTCAATGCATGTTTTCTAACGATAAACCTGGATATAAAGGAAACTGCCTCAATTATTCTAAAGTAAAGGCAATGAGCTGATGAAGACAGTTTAATAAACTATTCACAAAGAAGGGCATATTGGACAACAATCAAGCTTATTATAATTGTTGTCCCTCAACACAAAAACACTAATTTAAAACTTTTTATATTCTCAGAAACAAAGAAAAACTTGTGGATATAAATAGTATTGCAGTAATCAAAGATAAATGAGCATAAGACTGGTTATGATAAAAGCCACCCATTTCTCATTTTAAAAATGTTTTAAAACCCTTCAGCTTCTATACTTATCATAGCTAATTGTGTCAAAATTCCTTTAGGGCAACATTAAGTTTTTAATCATGAATGCTCTGTGCATGTGTGGTGTATGTGTGGTGTATATGCATGTATGTCTATGGGCAGAGAGGACAGAAAGTGAATTCTGGGTGTCCTGCTCTAGCACTCTACCTCACAGCAATTTTCATTTATCCCGGAGCTGAGCTTTCAGCCAGCAGACCCCAGCGATTCTCCCATCTCCACCTTCAGAGAGCTGGGATTATAGGTGCATGTATGTATTCACTCTCTGCTTGCACAGCAAAGCACTCTTACCCACTGAGTCATATCCCGAACCCTAAGGCTAGCCTTTTCAACCTATGTTTGAAAGAATGGAATGCTTTTCATACACATAGCTCTTGTTTATCAGCCTCCATTTATCTGTATCTTTGGTCTTACTTAAGTTTTTCAGATTGCAAGTTAGATTAGAGGACATTTCTCTAATCCTGGCATGAAGAGAGAATGTTGCTCTGAAAACGAATGCATGCTGGAGTCATCCTAGCCATCTTATACAACTGGGGTCTGTCTCCTCTATGCTAGGCTCACCCGTCATCTCTTCCCACATAGTACAAATGGTATCCTAGGACACAGCACAGAATCAACTATTTCTAAATGCTCATTTCAGAATAATTCACACATCCTACTGCGGCTTATAAGCCATGTGAATAAAAGAAAGGTATCTTATGTTTCTAACGCAGAAATTGTAGGCCTTATAACAAATGCTTAGTATATAGAAAGGAAAATTACTTAACATTTTATGTTATTCTCCTTATTTTATGAATATCACAAACAAAAAATTATAAATTGCTGGATAAACTAAACTGGGGATAATTAGAGGACTCTTCTTTGCTCTCACTGCCTGTTATGCTTTGCTTGCCAATAACCATATAATAAAGAAGACAAATTTCTTTTTTTCATATAATTAAAATATTAGTCAATGGTTTAAATCTAAAATGTCTTCCAAAACTGATGTGTTGAAAGCTTGGTCCTCAATGCAGCTAGGTTCCAGGGTGGGGTCTTTAGGACATTACTGGATCCTCAGGGTTCTAACCTCATCAATAGGCTAATTGTTGATGAATTCATAACTACAATAGGCTACTAGAAAATGGTGAGAACTTTGGGAGGTGGGCCTGTATGGAGGAAGTAGGTCACTGAGGTATGCCCTTGAAGGGTCTATTTTGTCTGTGGCCCCATTCATTTTCCTCCTTTGCTTACTGGCTGCCATGAGGAAAGAAGCTTTGCTTTATCGTGAGCATTCCCATCATGATGTTCTGCTTTACCACAGGACCAAGGACTGACACCATGAACCAAAACAAATCTTTCCCCCTTAACTTTCTCAAGTACTTTTGTCAGAGCAACAATAACCTAACACAATTATCTTGTGATCATTTATGACAATAATCCCCCAAAATTAAATAAAACTGAAGACAAGGACAAACAGAGGGTGTTTAAACCAAATAGTGAGAGCAATTTTGTTCATAGGAGATTCATCAAAAAGCTGAAAATGTTAGAGTAAATAACACGCTGATTCAATTGCTGATAGCTGATCATTGCAGGCTTCTTACTTCTTGGAGTTTCTTTAAATAGCTTTGACTCTATCTTATTTATTATAGACTACACTTCAACTCATATAATCCCAAACAAATTTACAGGGAAATAAAATGGTATTTAAGAGCTTTAGAGCTAAAGAATATAATCTCATACTAAGATCTGAGGACAAACTTCTGTTTAGATAAACAGTAAATTATGGATTTCAAAACAGATGTCAAGTTAATCCTCAAATACATAATAATTTTAACCCTGCAAACAACATTTATATATTCCAACTATATAATATAGCGTACCCACAACACACTATGAAATCCTTTCTTCTTCATGTTCTATGTTACTCTTGGAAGTACTGCCTATTTTTCATAAGTAAAGTTATCTCAAAATCGTAGGACCAATAAAAAATCTTCAAAGAAAAAAATTACCTAGCCAAATAACAAGTTAACTTTAAAGTATAACACCTGTTTATCAGTTCCACTGCTATAACTATATGCCTTTAAAGAAAAATTATAAATAATAAGTACTATAGAAAAATAGCACAGGTTTTCATTCCTTCCAAATCTATATATACCCTCTTTCTGGAATCACTATAACAAATCTATCTACAAGGGTAGAAATAGAGTCAGGTAATATAAATTATTGGTTTATCTGATAGACTTTCCTAAATTTTATCAATCAATTCTTTGTTCTTTTACACATGCATAAACATACCCAAAAATGACCTGTAGTGAAGTATTGTTTCTTGGGTTCAGTATAAACACACTACTTATCAAAGCAAAGACTATATATTGAGTTTGTTTTCTTTTGTCTATAAAGTCTATGGGAAGACACAGAACCCGGTTTGCGTGCAGTTTAGCATAGTACAACAGAAACAGAGCAACCATTAATTTTATTAAGACAGCAGTTTTAGTTGCTTATAAATGGAAAAGATTGAATTTAATTAAATATTTCAAAATATTTTTGTTCTATGATTTGAAACTTTATTTTTTAATATTTTATTATTAATACTTATTAATATTTTATATATTTTGTGAATGAATTATTGCCTGCATGTATGGGAGTGCACCTGTGTCATGCAATGCCACAGAGGTCAGAAGAGGGCTTCGGATTCCTCTGGAACTGGAGTTAAGGACGGTTCATAGCTACTATGTGGGTGCTGGGAATTGAACCTGGGTCCTCTGCAAGAGCAGTCAGTACTCTTAACTGCTGAGCCATCTCTCCAGCCCCTGATTTAAAACTTTTAAAAAAGCAACACCAGCTCTCAAGGTCAATAGATGGTATGATCTTAATCTTACACCATACCTAGACATTAACACAGGCAATGATTTCTTAAATCATAAGATATGGGGGCCTGGAGCGATGGATCAGCAGTTAAGAGCACTGGCTGCTTTTGTAGAAGACCTGGGTTCAGTTCCTAGCACCTTGGTGTTATACAGCAATGAGCTTCAACATGGGAAAAAAGAAAAAAGGATGAGTCTCACAGTCTTAAGCCATTTAGAAGTTAAACAACAATAAACATACACGATAGATTTCCATTTATATAAAGCTCCAAACACAAAAACTAAGCTACAGTGGTTGTGATGGTTAATGCTGTCAACTTGACAAGATTTAGAACCACCTAGGAAACTAACCTCTAGGCACATCTGTGAGAATGTTTCTACATTAGGTCAATTACGCTGATGTGTGTGACATCATTCTACAGGCTGTAGTCCTGAACTGAATAAAAAGGACCGAGAAAGCTGAGCACCAGCATTCACCTCTGCTTCATGTATACAAATGCAATGTGACAAGCTGCCCCACTCCTGCTGCTGTGCCTTTTTTGCCATGATGGGCTGAAAGCCAAAATAAATCTTTCCTTAAATTCCTTTTGTCAAGTATTTTATCACAGCAATAAGACAAATAACCAATACAATGGCAGAATGAGGATATGGTCATTTTAGAGGAGGAAAAAGGGGCAGGAGCTAGAAGGGGTGATGGGGAAGAGAAAAAAGAGAATGTATAGAAGATGCTAATAATTTTCTTTTATATATGTATTTCTTGAGCTCGGTGCTGGCCTCTTGGTAAGACTTGTATACCTTTTTGAATATATGTTATATTGTAATGAGACTTGATTTTAAAAAGTAATTTGATTTAGACAACTAATGATGACAGTTTTTTAAATTCAAATTCTATTACACAAAGTGTTAAGACCATCATGAACCCTTAATATTCAGAAAACAATGTGCCAAAAATGAAACATTTTGAGATTATTTCTAAATCTGAGTTACTTAAAGATGTTAAGGTATAAATAAAAACAAAAATATACAGGATTTAAAACACTAAGCATTATGCACTTTATTCTCCAACCATGTCTCCACATTCATTTTCTGTGACTCACTGAACTTCTCCCCAGTCCAAATGTGGTAATCCTTTCTCACACACTTCTACCTGTAATACACTTGTCTGAAAGCGCTTTTGTGAACTCCAGTTCAATTTTTTATTTGTATTCTGCGAGACTGGACTTATCACACCCAAAAGGCATAATTAGTAGTTTTCTACTAGAGTATATGCCTTAGAAGACTGCAAGTTGCCAACTATCTCCCAGGATCCTGCAGAGGGCACTCACTGTCTTGTCCATCTATAGTACCATCTCAGTGGTAAAACACAGTGGAAAGAGGAATGAAAACACACATGTATGCCATTTACAATGAATGGTTACAGGGTTAAACTAAATTATTTTCAATTCAATCAGCCTTTAACTGTTTATTTTACCTAAGATATTTAGCCCTAGTTAGGTCAGAAATTTAGTGACTTTGATCAAGGCGCTTTTTGTAGTGTCTTCCCATCCTTTTCTCCTATTTCAGTTAGTCATATGATGTCCTAGAGCCTCAAATAACTGTAACTGTGACATAAAAAAGTTTTCATTATTTATTCCTTTTAGAAGAGAGCCACTTCCCAAGGGTCCAGCTTCACTGAATGGAACCTGACCTTTCTCCCACCAAGGAGTCTTTAGGATCCTCTCTCAGTTCCTCCCTAGGTTATTGCCTTGTTCTCTTGCTGTAAAGACTGGGTGTTACAAATCCAGCTGACTTGATGCTCCTCTTCTCTCTGGGCAGAAACCTTTCCTTAAGCATTGATGAGCTAACCTTTCTTTTCTCTGGGCCTCTGATATACACACATAAAGTGCTAGTATAGATACACTTACCAATGAAGGAAGGTAATCAAAAAAATAAGAAAGAAAAGTGAAAGGGGGGGAGGCCTCTGGAGAACTGGCTCAGCAGGTAAGAGCACTTGCTACTCTTCCAGAGGACCCGGGTTCACTTCTCAGCACCCATGTCAAACAGGTTATAACCACCTTAGCTACTGCTTTCTGGAATCTGTGGCCAGTGCACACAAGTAGCACACTTACATACATGCATGCCAAGCACTGATGTGCATAAAATAAAATAAAAAATAAAATTTTTTAAAAAGAAAGAAAAGAGACAGTGAGATGATTCCCAGTAAAGGTACTTGCTACCAAGCCTGACCACTTCCTGAGTTTCTACTATATGGTAGGAGAGAACTAACTCCCTCAAATTGTCTTCTGACATACATGTGCACTGTAGTGCATACTCCCATGCACAGAAAATGCAATTTTTTTCTTAATTTAGAGGGTCTTAAATTGAAAATCAACATTTTATTCAGTGATGGATGCAACAGACCCTATCAGCATTTCCCATATCTATAATTGTGCTACCAATAGAAAATATAAACAATTGTTGCAGAAATGTCAAAATTCTTCTACTGACCCCTTTTATATATTTTTTTAATTTTTTTGGAAGAATCATTTCATTACACCTTTAACATACTCAACAACAGTTTCCAGAGCAAAGATACATCTCTTTCAAAAGTAGCTATAAAATTTTTAGGTTCACTGTTGAATTAATACAGTTATATAATACTGAACTCAGTATAAACCCTGTAAGACGTAAAATTGAATGAGTTTCTAACCTTTAAAAAAGATCTTCATTTCATTTTAAAGTATATTTTTTCTTACAGCAAGACTCGTTTTTGATAATAACACCGACATGTTGGCACATGCATCTCTAATCTGTATGGATCTGATTATTACTAGTCGTAACTGGTTGCACTCGGATCCTTGGCACCTGTATCTCTCTTTTTTTTTTCTTTTGTTTTTTTTTTTATTTTAATTAAAAGAAGCATTTCATTACAACAGCATTAACCTATTCAATAACATTTTTCTGAGCTAGGGTACATCTCTTTCAAAATTGGCTGTACATTTCTAGGTTTACAGATGAATTATTACCCTTATATAATCTTTTACTCATTATAAACTCTATAA
>NW_008344488.1:2105832-2106989 GCF_000622305.1 Nannospalax galili | reverse complement strand
ACAAAAACCAGAGGGAACCATATTATTCCTACAATCTACTGACAAATTATACATAACAGATCAAGAAATATATCTCTAGATAAGGTTTATTTGAGACCAACAGATCATTACCCAAGATTTATCTGCATGACCTGTATCTCTCTTTAAAATGCTTATCTGAAAGAGATGACCCATTCTTCAGCTCCCCCTTGAGAATTATTTTAACTGTATGAAATGATAGGTCAGAGTTTGTATACACTACACATGGTTACTCTATAGACAGAAGAAAGTTAGAACCACCACTTATGCACTGTGTTACCTAATATCAACAACTTTATAGTGAGTTTTAAAACATGACTATACCACCTGAAAATAACTAAGTCACAATTGTGGTACTATATAGTTGCCCAAATAAATTATATTTCAGGCAACAGAAACCCTCCAAAGCCTTAATCTACTTCCTCTGATTACAGAAATAAAGGATAAAAAATACTTTAAAATGCCAAACTATATTAAGTAAACATCAAAGATCTAATTGGCAAAATCAAAATAGGCACTCTGAATCCATAGGAATGGGTAAATGAATCCACAATTTGATAAAGAACAGGTTATTTATCTTTAAAAAAAAGAAAAATATATATACTTCTGAGCTCAAGAGAGGTGGGACCATAGGAGAAGGGTATTATTAAGGGAGAAATGGGAAAAACGGGGCACCTTAAATAGGGAAACCATGGTGGAAGGATTAAGCAATGTGATAGATAAATAATGCCTAGCTAGTTTTTAAAAACCAGAGGGAACCATATTAGGCTAACAAACTACTGACAAATTATACATAAAACCAGATTTAAAAAATGTAATATATATCTAGGCAAGGTTTATCTGAGAGTGTTTGGTCTTTGCCCAAGCTCTCTATCTACATGGCACATGGTAATTAAAAGTACCAGTGGAACTAACCATCTTGGATGTTTAACAGCCATACTTTGAGGCCTATACTAATTTGGTCAGGGGGACGTAAAGGACAGTTTTTGTTCCTTGGCCTCCTAGGTTGACTAAGTTCCAGGGGAATATGAGCATCTCTCAAAATGTCCTGTAACTGTGGTGAGTCACCTGTCCTCCTGAGCAAGGAGGCCGTGGAGACCCCACCAGATGGACCTGAACCAGTGTCCAGTCTACAAAGA
>NW_008344488.1:2077582-2104518 GCF_000622305.1 Nannospalax galili | reverse complement strand
ATTCATCTGTGAACTTAAAAATTTACAGTGACTTTTGAAAGAGATGTATCCTTGCTCTGGAATGTGTTACTGACTATGTTAAAACTGTAATGAAATGCTTCTTCTAATCATGTGGTTATTAAATTTAAAAAAAATTAAAAATTAAAAAATAAATCTTCAAACCATAAAAATTTGCTCCTTATAATTAGTAGATGTGAAAAAATTAACATTGAAATCTACCTGATGACTTTATAGCCAGGCTCGGATGCCAAGGATGAAAGTAACCAACTGTGACTAGTAATAATCAGATATTTAGAGATTAGAAATGCATGTGCGAACATCCAATGTCAATTGCATTGAAAAAGAATTTTTCTGTATGAAACTGTGTATTTTAATAATGAAATGGAGATCTTTTTAAAGGTTAAAACATCATTTAATTTATGTCTTATAGGGTTTATACTGAGCACAATATTGTATAACTATTAATTCAACTGTAAACCTAAAAATTACAGCTAATTATGAAAGAGATGCATCTTAGCTCTGGAAATTGTTATTGAATATGTCAATGCTGTTGTAATGAAATGCTTCTTCTAATTATGTGGTTATTAAATAAATAATTTAAAAAATATGCTTCTCTAAGTTGGGACTGACCTGGAAGCCTCCTCCCTGAGGACTAGCTCTCATCATATCAGAGAATACCATACAAGCTCCCAAGGGAGAAAAACAATCAGTGGTCCTATCCAGTTGTAAAGCCTAATAAACAATAATGATTGGCACAGCAAACTACCTCTATTGGTGCGGTAGTGACACTTTTTTCTTGGGGTAATCAACAGCTGTCTAATTGAAATTAAGGCCTGCTCAATGGGAGGGAACTCATGTGCAGTACTATAAATATAACCGAATACACATGGCTGGAGAGGTCACAGATCCTAGAGAAAAACCTACCTTTGTTGCATCCCTAGAACAATGTAATTTCTTACTTTATTCTAATATGCATCCTCATATTTATAGACAAGTATACCTTTCATCCCTCATCAAAGAAGTTTCTCTTTGCAACAGATGGAGACTACTACAGAGTTCCAGAACTGCTCAAACACAGAGAATAAGTGTCTGTGAGACACTAACCCTATGTGACACATCTTCAATGTAACCTTTACTCATAGGATGAATGCATCTCTCAGCTCTCACCAGATAAGTTTCCTTATGCAGCAGATGGTGATTAACACAGAAGCCCATAATTGGTCTATGTGCAGAGAACAAGAGGCCACAGAGTGTTTATCTATGAATAGGACACCTATTCAAACCTCTGCCTCCCAAGGCTCATGGATCATTGTGGAAGAGGAGGCAGAAATATTTTAAGAGCCAGAAGTGGTAGATGACCACAAGAAAACAGTCTTTCAGACAAGCTGGTCAGTTACTCATATGAACTCACAGCAATGGTGACAGCATACACAAGTCCTATGCAAGCTCAAACCAGATAAAATCCCAGCCTAGACATGGGGAAATGGGTAAGAAATCCCAACTCAACCTAAGGAACTTTTGACAATTGATGGTTGCTGGGAGGAGAGACAGTGTCTTATAGGGATGGGACTGATGGTGGGTCCAGTGAATAAACCCACTAGGAGATATATATGAGAGAATACATGGGGGGGGCAATAGGGTAAGGTGTGGATAGGGGAGGGGATCTAAAATATGAACAAACAATCTTGTATGAAAACTGCAAAAATTCAATAAAATTTTAATGCTCCCCAAAACTTATTAATTATAATGGGGAAATTATTAACTTTATAGAAATGCTTGTTAGCTACCATCTTAATCCAGTTAGCACTGTCAGTAATGGTATAAACCAGCATTGTAGGACAAGAGGATGCAATAAAAACAATACAGCACTGTTCATGGTACTCCTTTCAAAGGTATATTTAATCATGAGGAAAAGTCAGATAATCCCAAATTGTAATAAATTCAAGCTGGGCGTGATAGCACATGCCTTTAAACCCAGCACTCAAGGAGGCAGATGGATCTCCGTGAGATGGAGGCCAGCCTGGTCTCCATAACAAATTATAAATCAACTGGGCTATAGGGAGACCTGTCTAAAGTAATAAAAATAATAAATAAACAAAAAATTTAAACAACAAATAGTAGGAAATTCTACAAAATAAGTGGCCTATGATCTTTAAAAGTGTTAAGGTAAAGAATATCAAGAAAAGACTAAAGAACTTCTTCCAGATTAAAGGAGACTTACCATGATTCTGAGGTGGAGTTTATTGTAAAATGACTGGGACATGTGGTAAAGCAGAAATGGGATCTGGGTTAGAATAGTAGTGTTTCTGATTTTGTTGATTATGAGATAGTTATGTAGGAGAATTTCCTTATTTGTAGGAAATACTACAGCATTTAAAGACAATGAATATCGCCACAACAGCAACTTATTCTCAAATAGCTCAGGAAAGTGTTTCTATTGTACTTAAATTTGAAATTGCTTCAGTTTTTTAAAAGCAAGCAATAATTTATACAACAATTCCCAGAACCCTTCAACACCAGTTAAACAACTTAATGTCATTAAGATATGGAAAACAGAATCTAAACCTGACAAGGGATAAAGTACATTAATGCATTACACTTCAGAGGCATGATGTTCATTGCGGAAAAATATCCTTAAACTGAATGCTATTAAATATGTAAGTTATATAACTATTACATGGCTAGCACAAAAAATAAGGCCAGTACCATTATCTAACAATAAAAATCTAAAAGCATCTAAGACTACAGACACAATAAATTTGATGACTTCATAGAAATCCACAACATTCCAACTGCAAATGTGTAGCTGTTGTGGACTCTTGATTTTTGATTCTGAATACTATACTCATGTAAGCAAATTAAGGTAGATTTATTATTATTTTGAGTATTAAATTAGCTTTGAGAAAGTTCTCCTATGACCTTTTACTTGGGCACAGTGCTATCTGACACTGGTGCACTAACACAGAATTGGTGACTGTGGAGCAGACTACAATAGGGTGGAAAAATTTCCATTAGAGTCCTGCAACTCAGGAACTCTGCAGACAGCTGGAATTGAGATTTGGGCAGAGAGGCATCAATGGTGGAGAGTACTATTCTAAACACTGGAGATTCACATTTTTGGTCAAAAGCTCCCCACCTATGCTTCACTTTCCTAACAACTATTCCACAACTGGAATCAAGCAAAAAGCATTCCCATAATCCTTAGTGTCTGGACACTTCCCTTCCTACTGTCTGCCGCTAGAAGCTGTCCAGTATACAGGAGCATCTTTTGTACATACCCTGGCTTCCCAATGGTTTCAGGCCCCAGAGGAAGGGCTGGAGGGAGACCATGAACAGGGTATCTATGCTCCTCAAATTGCCCTAGGAAGTGGCCCCAGCAGGATATATTCCTGATCTGATGTTCTCAGGTGCAACTGAGAGCTCTAATATAGGCTTTCTCTCTAACACATCCATTGAATTTTAGGGTAATTAACTATTAAGTCTAGGAGTACTAATGGTTCCTCCATCATTAACCTCAGGCACTATATGAAATAAATGGTTTTGGAATTGGAGAGATAAACGTAGAGAAGTTAGGGAGGGGGAAAGGAACAGAGGGAAAATTGCAAGCTACAAGACCACCATCCCATCTACTCCAAACTGCCAAAACAAGCTAAGTACCCTCAACACATGGGTCAGCATCACTTTCCTAACAAAAGGAATATATTCTTTAGATGAACTCTGAGGACCTTTGTAACTTGCAATTTTTCTTGTATGTGCCTCCTGAGATTGAAGACTAAAAGGAATGGCAAGTTTTTTTTTTAATTTTTAAAAATTATTTAATAAATAACAACATACTTAGAAGAAGCATATCATTACAACACAATTGACATATTCAATAACGTTTTCCTGAAGTAGGATGCATCTCTTTCAAATTTGGCTGTAAATTTTTAGGCTTACAGTTGAATTATTACAGTTATACAATATTGTACTCAGTATAAACCCTATAAGACATAAATTAAATGATGTTTTAACCTTTAAAAAGATCTCCATTTCATTATTAAAAATTAAAATTTCATATAGAAAAATTCATTTTAATGCAATTAACATTAAGATGTTTGCACATGCATTTCTAATCTACAAGTTATTTTTATATCCAGTGTAGGAGTCTCCAACCCAGCACTGTGATCTCCTAGCACCCTTTTCCTTCACAGTACCTACCACTGCATCACATGCCATTGGGGCATTTTCATAGCACCTCTCACTGAGGTCAGCTTGTGGCTGAAGCAAAGCAGGGGCCCAGGATGATCGTCATTCTAAGGAATCAAGGGAATCACATCATGATTATATGATTTTTTGGGGGGGCATCCCTTTTTAAAGAACTTTGACCATTACCTGTAGCTTTAGAGGCATAATGTTAAAAGAAAGTAAGCATATTGAAAATTATTTTTTCCCTATAACTTTTATAAACTTAAAATTCCTTATTTGTAAAGTTGAAACACTACCTTTTAACCATCTGAATGTACTTGTGGAAGACCTAAGAGACAAAGCAGAGGAAAAGAGGGGGAAGCCCATGCTTATTCAGCATCTGCTCAGTCTGAAGCAAATTCCACCGATGATGTTAGTGCTCATCTTGAGAGGATGGCATTAGGGTTTTTGTTGTTTGTCGAGTAACTTTTAGTTATGTATATGTATGCTCTTATGATATTATGTTGGCCCCTTTAATCTTTGGTTATACTTCCCTTTTGGGTGTTTAAGGACATACAATTGGACCAGATAAACTGATTTGTTTTTACTCTTGAGGTAGTTAGAGGATTTGTTCCTCAGGGGTCCCATGGGGTTGGGAAGGAATGGCAAGTTTTAACAGGTAATGTCGCAGTGTCTCTGTGGTCTTTATAAATTCTGAAGGATTTCCAAGCAGCAGACTGAATCCTCAGTCTCTCTCTCTCAGTCATAGGTGCTCACTGGTGCATGATAGAACACTAACATAAACCAAACCGCATACATTAATGTTGTGGTGGTATTTTTAGGCTCCTTTAAGTGCCTAGTTCATTCAACAGACCATTTACTACTCTTCTATGTTTTTCCTTTCTCCTGGTATTATTACCCAAGACCAGAGCTGCCTTTCTTTCTTTCCTTAAAAACCCTCTCACACCTATGAACTTTATTCAGAGGGGATTTCAAGAACAGAGGAGGGGATGTGGAATTCAAATAAGTCAACTGTGGTACTCAAAAATTCAACTGAAATGTTTTGACTTGGAAAGGCTCTGCTGCTTGGCTAAAATATGGCAATTCTCTAAGTTCTGTTTTATTTTTTCAATATCAACATGCTTTTAACAGGTGTCAAGTAGACACAGAAGGTGATCTGGGAACATCAGTTTTCTTACCATTGGGTCTCATCTGGGAACTTTCTGGCTCTTATCAGAGCTGACTTGATCAATGAATTAATTATACAAAGTAGCCCCCAGACAGCTCAGCCGAAGAATTTAAAGATGAGACTGGAAGTGACCAATAAAAATATCAAGAGGAAAAGATTAGTTTTTGCATATGATTTTTGGTGGAGTTATTAAAGCATGCCTGTAAACTGTCACAGCAATGTAAACTTTTCAACAACACAGCTCTAAAATCCTGGGGGGGGGGTTATAGGTATGTGGGTATACACACTCATGGACATGCAAAAGCCAGAGGAGGACACTGGGTGTCCTGCTCTATCACTATCTTATTCCCTTAGGATAGGGTCTCACTGAATATGTAGCTAGGCTGGCAGCTGGCAAGCCCCAGAAATCCTGTTTCTAACCCCCTCTCCACCCTCCCTATCTCTGTAGTGCTAGAGTTACAGGTACACAGGGTCATGCCAGCCTCTTTTTTTTTTTTAATGTGGGTGCCAGGGATTCAAACTTGGGTCCTCAAGCTTGTACAGCAAGAGCTCTGGGCTCAAATCTAAAATGTTTCTGAAGACTCTTCAAAGGTTCTTCCTTACCAGTTTACGATCTACCTTAATAGAAATAGGTCAACAAATCCTGTGGAGACTTTTGTGACTCAAACAACACATATAAACTATCGATGAGTTTAAAATTTGCTACAAAGCACATACCACTGACAAAGTAAGGAATACCAAGCACTAAAATATAATGATTTGTTCATTTCCAAACCATAACCTAAGAAATATGGTGGGCAGGAGAAAAAGGGTACACAGACTAATAGAAAACTGAGTTCAAAGCATTGGGCAAGTTATGTCCCCTTCTGAGTAATTTAGAAAATATACTAATTTCTGAGGTATGTGGATAAGAGGTGATCCTGGGTCACACATCAAGATAGTTCAGAAGTCATTAGAAAGGAACATTTATGGGACTAACCCCAGTGACCCAGCCACCTGTGTTAACAAGCCGTCAGGTAAGTAATTCCAATGCAAGCTCAAATTCAAGAAGCATTATTGTAAGGAAGGAATCAAGTTTTGGAAGTCCCCAGAAAAGAGCAACAAGTATTTTTTCAGTAATACTTAGGATTCTAATTCTTTCCTTTTCAAGAAATCTGAGAATTACTACCCCTCACGGTTATGTAGAATTCTCAGCTAAGTGATGCTGGCATGACTTCCCAGTGGTCAGGCTAATACCTCACAATGAATTGACATTCTGTTTAATAGTTGTCTCAGGTTTTATGAATTATAGTTCACTGAGCCATACTCAAGCTCCATCTCAGGTAATACAGGTCCTCCAGAGTCCACATAATTTCACTCTATCAAGCAAAAGGCTAAAACCCAGACCATTTCATGTAGGGAAAGCTGAGCTATGAAAAGGCACCTAAATGTCTTACAACTAGGGGACTCAAATTAATCAAGTTCTAGCCACAACAAGCTGAAAAGTAATAATAAAATAGGTGGCGACATGGCTACTTGGCTTATTCCCTCATTTCCTTCAAATCTTTGCTCAAATACCAACAAAACCTGCTTTGACCACCTGATCCATAACCCTACAGCCTGCCCACCCAATCCCTGAGCACCTTCTTACCCTGCCTTACTTTTTCTTTTACCCCATAACATTTATTACATCATATATTATAAGTTACTAATGTATTGTGTCAAATGCTTATTATCTTCTTCTAACACTAGAATGTTAAGTTTTATGGGGACAGGGAACTTTGTTTTATTTATGAGTATATCCTGAGCACCTACAGCAGTGCTTGGGATAAAGAAATCATTCAGTATCTGACACATACAGTGGCTTCAATAAAAAGTTGAGAGTGAATAGTTGTAATATTTAAATTAGATTTTATTATGATAAAATCCCTGTAGTCACAAAAGAATAATCTATTCTTAGGAAAATGGAAGACTGGGGTAGAAACTATGAATTATATTTATGAACTTTCTTTACACTAAGTATCTTCAGACAAAACAAATAAGATTAGGGGCTAAAGAGATAGCTCAGTGGTTAAAAGCACTGACTGCTCTTGCAGAAAACCTGGGTTCGATTCCCACCACCCATGGTGGCTATGAACCATCCTTAACTCCAGTTCCAGGGGAATCCAAAGCCCTCTTCTGACCTCCACAGCATTGCATGACAACACACTCATACACATAAAATTAAAATAATAAAATATTTTTAAAAATAAGATTAAAATTAATTATTGTTCAATACTGTCCAATATGATCAGACATTTGTATCTTACTTGGTCAATATGCATACATAGTTTGGCTAAATACAGAATTCTAAGAAATGCAATTTGGGCTTGGATTACAAAAAGAGTCAAAAAAGTAGAAATTTCCTTTCCAAGCAATTAACAATCCAGATAACAATATGTAATCCATAAACAAAACACTGGTCAATTTTTCTGAAACAACTGCAAATTCATACAAGTTTCTTTCTAGCTTCTAGCAGAGGGCTGACCAAAACAGTGCTTTGTTGATGTTTTTAACAAAATTTCCACAATGAATAATCATGCACAAATGCTCTCTCTTGTCTTTGCTTATGGATGGAGTCCCTGACACATTCTAAGTAAAAGTACTGACCTAACTATGCTCCAGGAAAAAACCAGAATTTTTCCTATTCTGATAACCTTCAACTCTTCCCTACTTGAAATGTTCAAATACTTCATCTCAAAGTTCAGCCAAATTCATAAACTATCTGGCAAAACAACAAAATACAAAAGACCTAGGACCTTGGCAGGAAAAGGAATGAAGGTTAAAGCTATGTTTGTAGGATTCCTTCCTCTCTCTTTCACCTATCAATTCATTACAGAAGCAATATAGCACAGTGGTTCAAAAAAATGTATTTTGAAGTCAGACAGCCTACACCTGCCATTTATTCCCTACAGTCACCTCCTTTAGAACCCTCTCTGTAAAAAGGTAAACAGTAGTGTCTTCCTCCTTAGTTTATGGTGAATACCACACAAGCCATTTTTCCTAAAAGTACAATGACTGGTGCTTGACATTATGACAACCTGTGAATATCATCTGTGTTTTACGGCTCATAATCCATTTTTAATAATGTACTTACAGAAAACCCAGTATGACTAATAAATTTAGATTTGTCTAAATATTAATCATAAGTTATAATTTGCTATATAAAATGGGGGCTCACATATCAAAGTAGTAAAAAAAAAAAAAACGTTCAGTGTATGGGAAGCTCGGTAGCTATTCAAAAATATGAATGACAAGGGTCAACATCAAACAAAGAAATTAGGAAAACAGCCAGGCACACGCCTTTAATCCCAGCACTCAGGAGAAAGAGGCAGGCAGATTTTTCTGAGATCAAGGCCAGCTTGGTCTACATCATGAGTTTCAGGCCAGCCATGATAGGGGAGACCCTATCTCAAACAGTCAAAATAAGGGGTTAGAGAGATGGCTCAACAGGTAAGGGCATTGGCTGCTCCTGCAGAGAACCCAAGTTCAATTCCAAGCACCCATATAGCAGCTAACAACCATCCATAACCCCAGTTCCAGGGGATCCAACGCCCTCCTTTGACTTCTGCAGGCATTGCACAACACAGGTGCACTTACAAACATATAGGCAATGAGAGAGAGAGAGAGAGAGAGAGAGAGAGAGAGAGAGAGAGAAAGGGACAGAGGGAGGGAGGGACTTTAAAGACTAAATAAATGAAATTAGGAAATCATTAACACATTTTGAGTAGAAAAATTATGGAACAGAAACTGTATCTTGAAAACATTACTTTCACAGAACAATTTAGAAAAGAGATTAGAAGGAGAAATAGTAGGAAACTTGCACTGTAGCAATCAGAGACCAACCAAGATAACCAGGGAATAAAGGTTTATATTAAAAAACAAAATTGGAAAGGAAGAGGTGGCTGAGATTTATTCAAAGTCTAACAGTGAGAAGGATTCCTAAGTAACTTACCCACAAATCCTAAGATATTTACTATCCAACACTGAATAAGAAGTTTGAAAACTCTTGTTATAAAGCATTCTCAAAAATTTCAAAGTAAGTGGAGAGGATTGGTAATGAAGAGGCTAGATAGAAACTGCACAGGGTAAGGCCAAGATGCCACTTTACTCTCTACTCTGGTCCTTTAAAAGAGAAGTCAGTGCACTACCCTGTCTATTCAGTTCTTACTGTGGTTATGAATAAAAGTATTGTCACTCATTAAAAATGAATTCTTCTTAATACTGCAACCACCAAGTCTGCTTCAAACATTTAAATAACAAGAAAAATTCCCATAACTTCATCCTTTTTGTTAACAACAAACCTACAACATCATCTAAATTATTTTAAAAGGAAAAAACTAGTTATTTAAATTGCTAATTGTAAACTTGAACAGTAAAAAACTCTCAAGGAAAAAAAGCTGAGTGAAAGTTCCTTCTCTCAAACGACTTACAAAACATCCTATGACAGACTTGTCTTAGATCTGTTCCTAGAGAGGAAAGCACTTCAAATACATCAGTGTTCATGTCTGTGTATGCATATGTATATATGCATGTGTTTCTCTGTGCTTGTGCATATGCAGGGATGTATATATGTATATATGTGTATAAAATATGTAACATTTCACTTGGAGTAATTAAAGAAGACATCACCATCTTCAAAAAAGCCATATAACCCCAACATAGAAATGCTGATTTAATTCACTTAAAAAAGTTTCTAGAAAAGGTCACTATATAGGTGGACAGCAACAACAAAGGAGATGTAGCAACATAAGGAAAGTCAACTTGTCAGACCCAAATGTTAGGCCAATGGACCCCAGGTTTGAAAAACATTCAACCAGTCCAACCACAGCAGAGCACTTCAGTTAGGAGTTTAGACCTGAGGGCTGGAGAGATGGTTCAGCAGTTAAGAGTACTAGCTGCTCTTGCAGAGCACCCAGATTCTATTCCCAGCACCCACATGAAGAACCGTCCATAACTCCAGTTTCAGAGGATCTGATACCCTCTTCTGGCCTCTGTGAGCACTGTATACATATGGCACATTAATATTCATGCAGGTATAACACTCACACACATAAAAATGATTTTTTAATTAAAAAACAGTATAAACTTGGGAGGTAAAAGACCTGTGCTCGAATCCTGGCTCTAATTTAGGCAAGGTGTCAGCTTACCCATCTGTATGTTAGATAAAACAATTTAAATTGTTTACTGGAAGTATCTGGCAGAATTCCTGATATATAGTGAGCATTTAATGACTACTAATTAAATTAATGTTCTAATGTATACTGAGTTCTATATTCAAGCAAATAAAGGTTACAGTTATTACAGAAAAGGTGAAGAGTATGCTGTAGGAGACTGGACAAAGGACCAGCAAGTACCAGAAATGGTCAATGCTAAATAATCATTACACCAAGTTCTATCACAGGTAGTTAGGATGACGTGATTCAAACAAGCAGGCAACATGACATGAAGATGAATCAGCAGCAAGTAATAAGGACCCAGCTTTGAAATTGCATTCATTAAAAAGAACCAGACCAGAATAAGTTCTCAGAACTTATTTTTCTATACATATGGAAAGTGCCTTTGCAACCATGCCCAATAAGCCTTATGCAGATTTTTCTAGTAGAACTATGCTCTCACCATTATTCTCGATCATCGATTCTATTCTTAACTGCAAGGCTAATTCTTTATGTGCCACCTGCAAAACTTCAAATGCAAGGACAGTCCCTATTTTCAAAAGAAGCAAAAAGGAAAATAAACTTGAAACAAAGCAAAAAAATTGGGGGCATCTTGCCTCACTGGGTAAGGATGCTTACCACCAGGCCTGACAACCTGAGTTCTGTTTCAAGAACCCACATGGTGAAAGAAGAAAACCAATTCCTGAAACTAGTCTTCTGTCTCCAAACACTCTCTCTCTCTCTCTCTCTCTCTCTCTCTCTCTCTCTCTCTCTCTCTCTATCTCATAAAAAGAAGGCAGGAAGGCAGAAAGGAAGGAAATTTTTTTTCACTTTTATTGGGGTTGAACTGTCAAAAATGTCAATACAAGGGCTGGAGAGTTGGCTCAGCAGTTAAGAGCACTGGCTGATCTTGCAGATGACCCAGGTTTGATTCCCAGCACCCACTTGGAGGCTAACAACCATCTGTTACTCCAGTTCCTGGGGAATCTGATACCCTCTTCTGACCTCCGTGGGCATTGTATGACACTTACATATATGCAAGCAATACACTCATACACATGATATAAAGATAAAATGTTTTTAAAATTTCAATACAAACTCGGCTTGACAGTAAAAGGGCTGTATCAATGGGAGCTCCTTTACATCATGTTTAGGGAAGCACATATTGTGAAAGCTTATCAAGATATATTGATTAGACGATCAGAGGTAGGAAAAGAAGAAAAAAATAGAATGTGATAATTTAGTGGAAAAAAAAAAAGAGTACCAAAGCCAGAATTTATTTCCCCTAGGGAAAGAAGATGCCATACAAAGCTGAGAAATCATTTATCCTACTACAACATCAGCAACCAAATCAACTCTTTCACATTGTGTCCACAGAACACAAACGTGACAGTAAATTAATAGTTTTGCTCCAGTGATGAAAAATAATCATTAAAGATTCAATAAGTCATGCCTGAGAAAATATTTCTTTTCCAAGCTGCCTTTAGGCTCAAGTACTTTGAAAGATGGGAACCTCTCCAAGTCTAGAATAAAGCTAAATTAGTACAGTACACTCCCCTGGAGATCAGCTTCCTTTTTCTGCTGCACTCACAGGGAAAGGGTAGCCAAAAAAGGAGTTTGGGTTAATCTTTTTTATTAGAAAAACATATGCCTAGATTTGTAAAAACATCTCCTCGGTTAAAGGAATTCAAGTTGACTATATTCAGACTGGAAAAATAAATATTATTTTTATGATTTCTTATTCAGATAGAGAAAATGTCTCTCATCAGGAAAAAGTAGTGTACTCATTAATTAACTGAGTAATTAGGGACATAAAACAGAAAAATGGTATTAGTCCAGATCACCTAAGGCTGCCTCCCTCAAGTCCACCAACAAACCACATCAACTCTCAACCCTTCAATGACAGTTTCTGCCATTATTAGGTGCTTTAATAAACAGTGCTGTTTACTATGAAGACAAAAGTCTTCAGTCCCTTCAGAAGTTCCTGAATACTATTAGAAATCCAGCCATTAAAAAAAAAAAGACTCAAGGAAATTAAGCTGGACCATCTTGCTGTCCTAATGGCAGTTCATAATGCTTGGATAATAAACTTGGAATATTTGTCTAAAGATTAAGGAAATAACAAGAACATTCAAAGACAAAGCAAAGGAGCTATCATATTGAGAGTGGGAAACCATCTCTCTTGATAGCTCAAGAAGGTCAGGAATGAGACATTCCTGAGTAGGAACCAAGCAAAACCACAGGAGAAACATGGTGGGAACTTTCCATGATGTTGATGCCAATTATTAATATCTTTATACTTTTAAAACTACATCCAACTAAGTACTGGCATAGAATGGTGAATTTACATAACATTTCCAAAGACTGTGCAACTTCACAATGATTTTGGACTGGCCATCCTGCTTCCATTTCCATTCCCACTCCAAGCACAAGAACAGGCCTTTACTTTTTGCTTGCAAGTAAAAAACTAGATATCTGAACAAAGTTTGTTTTGAAGTAAATCCAGTCATCTCACAAAATTCAAAAGAACTACAAACCAACCAGTAATTATTAAGCATTTACCAGGGCAACAATGAAAGCATGCCTGTCTTTGCTTGCTTTGGGGACTGCTGAAAAAAACCACTCAGCTCAGGCCCATAAGCCCAAGCCTCCTGCCAGGTCTCTTACCAGCTCAGCACTCCAGAACAAAGCCAGTTCTCCCTAAAAAATCCACAGTGAATCCTGCAGTAGTAGTCAGCATTCTCCCAAATTCAAGAGCTACAAAACCTGGGATCACTTTTACTCAGTCATTATTTATTGCCTATATCCAGCTAATCACGTCATCCTGTACAATTTTCCCTGAATATTTATATTCTCTGTCCCCAAGTATTCACTGAGTTCTTAATCCCAGCTCCCATGTCCCACTCAGCTATAGTGACAGCCGCCTAAGTCCACTTCCTGACTCTAGTTTCTCTCTACTACAAACTAGCACCAGGAGTGACTACAGATACTTCCTTTGTCCCACTTACAAATCCATGACTTTTTCTATTTCCTTTTTAATAATATCTTGGGCCTGGAGGGACAGCTCAACAGTTAAGAGCACTTGCTGCTCTTGTAAAGGACTTGGGTTCAGTTACCAGCACCCACACTGAGGCTCACAGCTGTCCAGTTTCAGGGGATCTGATGCTTTCTTCGGGCCTTTGCAGGTATCAGGCACACATATACAAACAAACACTCATACATATAAAATAAAAAATAATACATCTTTTTTTGAGTAATATCTTGGCTCTCCTGGGCTTGTGGAACATATTGAGATTACTGAGCTTTATAAATGCCCAAGTAAGTATTCATTCTTTCAGCAATAAGACTTATTTCAATACTTTGGAATATCTCATAACTTGTCCTGCCTTATCGCAAACCAAACAGTGAATACTTTTTTCTTAATGGCCTTGGATCATCATTATTGTAAAAGTATGTAATAAGAGCTCAGAAATGGCTCAGGGGTTAAGAGCACTTGCCGCTTTTACAGAGGACTTGGGTTCAGTTCCCAGCATCTAAATGGCAGCTCACAACCATCCATAACTCCAGTTCTAGAGGCTTCAATGCCATGTTCTAGCCTCCATGGGCACCAGGCACACATGATTGGTACACATACATACATGCAAGTACTCATACATACATATACATATATATATGTATATGTATATGTACGTATATAATGATATTCATTAAAATGCCCACAAGGGCTGGAGAGATGGCTCAGCAGTTAAGAGCACTGGTTGCTCTTGCAGAAGACCCAGGTTTGATTTCCAGCACCCATATAAGGGCTAACAACCATCCATAACTCTTAATTCCAGGGGATCTGATGCCCTCTTCTGACCTCCACAGGCACTGCACAACACAGGTGCATCTGCCTACATGCAAGCAATATTATTTCTAAAATAACTGAAGCGTTTATTCTTAAATTCTATAGATTCCTTTTAGGCTGTTTAGAGGCTTCTTTTGCTAGCCTCTTGGATTAAAAATATACTTGCAAGTGATAAGACTGTCTTGTCTCAAAACCAAATATCAAATAGAGTAGTTACTTTTCTCTTTGATGGAACAAAATGCCTGACAAAAACAACTTAAAGAAGGAAGGGTTTACCCTGGCTCACAATTTGAGGAAACAGTCCATCATGGTGGAGACATCACAGCAACAGGAATGTAAGGTAGCTGGTCACAACACATCCTTACTTGGGAAGCAGATGGAGAAAAAAAAATGCTACTTCTCAGCTCCCTTTCCCTTTTATTCAACCAGGACCCCGGCCCATGGAATGGTGCTGCCCACTTTTAGGGTAGATCTTCCCACCTCAATTAACCTAATCTAGAAATACCCTCACATCGGTCCAAGGTTTGTCTCCTAGGTGATTCTAGATCCTGGTAAATTGACAATATAACCATCACACCAAACGTAATATGTGTCCATATTTAACTTTCATAAAGTCTTGCCTTTCTATAATATTTATTCTTGAGAACAAGAAAGGGTAATTTGAAAATGCATAATTTTGTCATATTTTTATGGTGGATATGTGAATTCAACTTTCTGTGTACTGAAGTAGCAGGAATCATTTCTGCATTTCACAAGAGTCCAATAAGCATTGTCCATTTCAGGCAGTCATTGTGAGCATTGGGCTTACTTTTTTATTCCATTGACCATTAGTTGTAGTGGGAATTGAAAATGACCACACACTGAATGCAAGTTTTGCATTGACCCACTTGTTAAAAAAACAAAACAAAACAAAAAAACACCTTAAGCACAAAAGGAACCCTATGGGGATGGAAGAAAATCCTACCAGAAGCCATATGGTTATTAAATGAAAATCCCAGTGCCAGAGGTGTTGACCAGAGAAGCCCCCTATGAGCTGTTGGCCAGAGGTGCCCTAGAGGTACCCAAAACAATAAAGGCCATTGCCAATAATGTTGGTTGTACACCAGAAGTAGATGGTAGAACCCTATTGCCGAAGACACCACATGATGTGAGCATGGGAGAGGGAGAAATCAAGCTTAGACTTAGCTGGAAGCTCCTTGCCACTGGATGGGTAGCTTTCATAGTGCCAGAAGGCAACATGCAGATGACTGGTGGAGAACTATCCCCTATAATTCTGTTCAACAACAGATGCCTCGTGCTGCACTATGAACATGCCAAATAAGATGCTGGTGCAATAGTGGCATGTCTAGTGTATGTACAATCAGCAAATTTTTGATTGGATATAATGCCCACGCCTAGTGGTAGAGCACACAGCTGGTACTATAGACCAGGCCAAACCCTGTGGCAGGGAATGATATAGGCCCCAGTGGGGAAGCCACTGCGATTGTTTTGTTAGATGGATGTGATGCACCTGCTAAAATACCACCCAAGCATTCGTGTTTACATCCATAGGTAGTTATTATAGTAGCCACTTTTAGATGTTCTTGCTTCTTGTTGTTTGTGTTTTTATAGTAAATGGAATCCCACTGAAATGGGCCAGATGAAAAAGAGATGATACCTTGCCACAATGGGAGGAAGATCATCCCACACCTATCACCCACCTCCAAGGCTCAGGGAC
The DNA here is from genome assembly GCF_000622305.1 of Nannospalax galili. Taxonomy (NCBI): domain Eukaryota; kingdom Metazoa; phylum Chordata; class Mammalia; order Rodentia; family Spalacidae; genus Nannospalax; species Nannospalax galili. The sequence continues at coordinate 2,088,427 of NW_008344488.1, read as the reverse complement.
TTTTGCAGAAGAGGTTGGCCAAAGAATTTAAGAGCCAGAGGAAGGGATGGAGTGTTACCTGGAAGTGTCCTCCAACCACTATGCCTGCAAGCTATCTCCTTCCCATGCTAATCAAGGAGTCAAGGGGGGAGTCAGTTACCCTTCCCACCCAATCAGTGGACCTTAGCTGCATGTGGGAGAGGGGCTAAGGATAGATAAGCTGAGAATGCCATAAGGCACCTCTCTCACCATTTTGTGTGGCCGTCACAGGATCTATATTTGAGTATGGACTTTCCAGAGCAGCCACAAATGGGGGGTCACTCTTCTGTAAATAGATCCCCACCCTATGCTCCATTAGTAAGCCCAATAAACTCATTAGGATTTTCAAAAAAACAAAAAACGAAAAAAAAAAAAAAAAAAAAAGCTAATGGAAAGCATTATTCCACCAAAGTTGACCCCATGTTGGCAAATCCTTTGGTCTTTGATTTCTTATTCCTATCCCCCCGCCCCCTTAATCTTCATTGTATATATACTTTTTATAAAACCTGCTTCAAGTTATTTCTGGAAAAATGTGTTAAAAATGGCCTTTCTAGCTAGGCATGGTGGCATACGCCTTTAATCCCAGCACTAGGGAGGCAGAGGCAGACAGATCTCTGTGAGTTTTATTTTGATATATCACAGTGAAAGATTTATCGTCCTCTTTTTTTTTTTAAAAAAAAAAAAAAAAAAAAAAAAAAAAAAAAAAAAAAAAAAAAAAGGCCTTTCTTTTGAATGACAAGAAATAAAAATTTTAAATTATTTTGTTTTTAATTAACCAATTGTTTGTTAATCTTTGTTGTAGTTCTGTGTTCTGTGCTTGGATGCTTTTTATAAAAGTTGTCATTGTTGATGGCTGGAGAGATGGCTCAGAGGTTAAGAACACTGGTTGTTCTCACACAAGACCCGGTTTTAAATCCCGGTACCCACATGGCAGCTAACAACTCTCCATAACTCCAGTTCCAAGGGATCCCACAGCCTCTTCTGTCTTCTGTGAGCACTGCCCGACGTGGGTGCACTTACATGCAGGCAATACACACATACACATATAATAAAAATAATAAAGTATTTTTTTAAGTTGTCATTGTTGAAAATTCTTAAATAAAACTGATTTAAATTAAAAATTGAAAAATGAAGTCTTGCCTTTCAAAACTCTTTGAAAATTAATGAAAGGAAGTACCTTTCTTTTATGTAATCTGCATTTCCTGTTATTTTCACTTACTCTTTCATCATCTCATAACTCATGAACTCACCAGCCTCAAATAGAATATTTTTTAGTTAGTTGGTAAATGCTTACCTTCAAATGGGGCTTTAACCACAATAAATAACACATGGAGTCCTCTAATGTTACTACAGAAAGTAGCAAAGGTTTATATGTTTATTTTTCTTGTATTTTATGTGTACATCTACTCATATATAGATGTATACACAACTGACCTTTCAAGTGCAATCTTAAACCATTTACCTTCATCAGTCACACAACTAAGACCACATTAGGAATTTGGAAGATAAAGAAACAAAGCCAGACAAAACAGGGACTTGAAATAAAATCTATGTATGGAACCTAGACTAGAACTCAGAAGTGCAGAAAGTTTGATGTATATAAGGCCCTGATAAAGAACAGAGGGAGTCGTTCCCTCTTCCTGCTTCTGGGCTTTCCTACTGTACCTATACCATAATGGTATAAAGCAAGATCAGTTCATCCATGGACCTCGCCCCATCAAAAACAAAACCATTTTAAAAATGGCTTAGAAATTTCTAGTTAAAAATTAGGGGGTTTTGTTGTTGTTGTTGTTTGTTTTTACAAAATCTGGACTGTATTTGGTTTTTCAAAAACAAAAATACTGTTTTTAGTTTTACTCAAAACCAACTCAGTGTCATTTGATCAACACAACAACACAGACAGAGCCATCTAAGATTTTTCAAGCAATAATTCTACAAGTCTCTCGGGACAACAATACCATCTACCTACATGGGAACTTTTACTTTGTTCCTATAAAACAACAGAAAGTCTTAAATTCAAGCTTAAGGAAAAAACACTACACAGTACATCTCAGACTCTTCAAGTATTTTGATTCATGTTGTTTTCCCACTTCTTCACAGGTGCTCATCAAACATGGTAGCAGTATGGTTCTCTAGCCCTGTCTGTTTCACTGCTTTGACACAAAGCCTTGATGTGGTTTTGTTTAATTTAGCTTTATGGGCTTCCTTGCCACAACATCAACATCTCCAAGGATGGGAAATAAAGTAAGCCACCTCAATGGCAAGTTAAAGCCGGTTTTTTCACCCTTCCATTATTTGCTAACACCAAGATTGAAAGGCCTGGTAGAACTGGTTCCCTTCACAAAAAGATGGGAAAAAAATAAGACAAATAGATTAACTATAAATATATATACATATATAAGAAATTTTGCACACAATTAAACACATTAGCAAGGGGAAAGAATAATATGTGAAATTTTAGATATATGAATCATTTTTAATGGACTGTAATTTTTCTGAAGATTAGGACAGTCTATGAACAAAAATGGTAACTAATGACAAGAGAGAATGGAGGTAAATAATGGTGGCAATGAACAAGATTTTCCAGAAGCTTCTATTTGCCTATAGTCTACATAGATAAATGAAGTTATTGACTTTTTTTTTTTTTTTTTGGCCTTTTTGCGGCAGGGTCTCCCTGTAGTCACAGCTGGCCTGGAACTCACTATGTAGACCAGGATGGCCTTCAACTCATAGAGATCTGCCTGCCTCTGTCTTGGGTTCTAGGATTAAAGGCATGCACCACCCTTTAAAATTGTAAGCAATCTACTAAGCTCAAAACAAAAATGGGGGTGAGGGTGGGGGGGCAATCCTCTAGAATCAGAATACAGTTTTGTATTTTCCATGCAGTATCAAAAACAAACCGTATGCCTTACCAAGTGCTTGTATGGATATTTAAAACCCAAGAATGATGTTTCTAAACACATAAGATATAACAAGTTTTCATTATAATTTATGGTGACACACCTCAGTGAAGTAAAGGAGTACAGTCCCGAGACTTAAATTTAAAAATATTTTACATTTATTTAGTGTATACATGTGTTTGTGGGTACATGTGTGTGCATATATGCATACATGTCTATATGCATGTAAGCTCATGCATGTGTGGAAGTCAGAGGACAATTTTTGTGTAGTCAGTTCTTTCCCTCCACCAGGTTGGTTCTGGGGATCAAACTCAAGTTCATCAGGCTTCAAAGCAAGAGACTTTACTCCCTGAGCCATTTCACTGGTCCTAAATTAAAAAAAAGTTGCCACTATCCACGTTTTGAAGGCACACTTGACTCAACTGATATTCTGTTATAAATAGCATAAAAAAGGAAGAGACTTTTACCTTTTGCCAGAAGGCACTATTCCAATATAAATTGAGAAGAAGAGGTACTGATTTCAAGTTAGATTTGCCTTGGTAATTACTGTGGGATTACATATGTACTGCAGGTCCTGCCTCGTCTGGGCTGTCCCTGACAAGTCATCCCTCCCTCTTCCCACCATCCCAGTTCCTGAATTACTGTCTTGGCTTCCTGTACTCCTAGTATCTGATTTGTAAAGAAAAATACAAGTATGCCAAAACTGCACAATACCTGGGTAGCATTAAACAATTCTCCCAGCATGCTGCGGCTTGAACATGAAGCTTCCCTTTCATTGTGCTGAATGTTTGGTCCCCAACTGGAGGCACTTCTTTGGGAGGTTCTGGAAACTTTGAAAGGGAAGACCTAGTTCAAGAAAGTAGGACACCAGAGGAAAGACCTTGGAACTATCTTGTCCCTGGTCACCTCCTGTCCTCTTTGCTTTCTGGCCACTATAACATGAACTGCTTTACCATGCCCCCTCTGTCATGACAGACTAACACTTATAAAACCATGAGTTAAAATAGATCTCTCATCTCTTTTAAGATATTTCTGTCAGGTATTTAGTCACACTGACAATAAAAGTAACTAATATCGTCACTTGCACTTACTACCTTGATTGTGATCTTTAAGGCTTTAGAACTAGTTTACAAGAGGAATTTGAAGTTTGGAGAGGCAGGCTATAGATAGGCAAGGATCCTGCAAAGCAGAACTTAATGGGTGATTTGAGTGGAAGCTCAGAAGAATAGAATGTTGACAGGAATGTGGGCAGTAAAGGCCAGGCTCCTGGGCATTCATATGTCCATGAATTAGACTGGAAGCCATGCATGATAAAGAATTTGTTCATGTTATGCCCATGAGAATTTGTTCATAGCTGATACTAATCTAGCTGAGGAAATAGTAAGGCAGTGCAGATTTCATGTTGTGGCATGGCTATTGCAAAATGCTTCCAGCCAGGTTTACAGTGAGAATTGGGAGCAAAAAGTTACACTAGAAGACCTGAGATGCTTGCACTTTAATGAAAAAAGCCTGTGTAAAGTTGGGGCTAATGGCCTTCTCTTAAGTGCCATTAAAAACTGGAGATATAGCTCAGAGATTGAGTGCCTACCTAGCATGCACAAGGCTCTGGGTTCAACCCTGGCATGGCAAAAACAAAACAAAATACTGACCTTCAAAAGAATATTCATTGAAGATACTGCCTAGGTTACACATTGAGGCCATGTCTCTAATTAGTTAATTAATTAATTAAAGAATTTGCATGGGTACAAAAGGAAAGATGCCTTGAAGGCAACTCAGGAACTCTCCACCACAGGTTTCAGGTATGAAAGATTAAAATTCATTTGAAAGACTTACCTTTGAGGAGCAAACATCTCTGGCATGCCTTGCTCACACAGGATAGCTAAGATACTGTTTCAGCCACTTAGGTACTCAGATGCCACTGCCTCCATGGTCGGGGGGGTGGGCAGCTATCACTAGCAGCTAACCATGCTGTCATTCCTCATCACACTGACTATCTAAGCATGACAAATTTAAGAGTTATGTGGTTATGGAGACTTCCACCAAGATTTCAAGGGAAGGCCGAAGGAGACCAGGCAACCTATGTCAGGGTCAGGATCCTTAGTAATCTCCTGAGTGGATGATGCATAAAACCATGAGGATGAAGTCTAAACTACAATGGAGACCCTGAGGTGTTAGTGATACAAGGAAGGTAGAACATTTGCCAAAGAAAGCAGCAAATGGAACCAAGTCCAGAAGAGAAGATATGTGGATTGCAAACAGGGAGACCAATGGGGGTGGGCTGCCCAGGCCCACTGGAGCTCATATCATGATACCCCATACCCTGGTGGTCAGACAACTATCTATTACACAAGACTTGGGGTTTGTCCTGCTAACTTTTGATCTTGCTTTAGTCAGATCCTTCCTTGTATTCTCCTATTCCTCCCTTTTGGAATGCGAATGTTTACTCTCTGCTGTACGTATCAGAAGTCTGTAACTTGTATTCTGATTTTTACAAGGGCTCACAGCTAACAGTTTACTTTGAGTCTCACAAGAGGCTTTGGGCCTGGACTTTTAAGCTATGTTGGAATTATTAAGACCAGGAACTTGACCTAATGTAATTTCATTATGAGATGACCATAATCCTTTCTGGGATAAGTGTAGAATGTTCTAGATGAATATGAAATGTGTCAAACACTTGGTACTCAGCTGATGATGAGATAGCTATATGGGACGATCTTAGAAGCTGTGAGAGGTGGGACCTAGCTAGAGAAAAAGGTGGCAATCTTTTTTTTTTTTTTTCCCCCCAGTCTTTTTGAGACAGAGTCTCTCTGTGGCCTCAGCTGGCCTGGAACTCACTATGTAGACCAGGCTGGCCTTAAACTCAAAGAGATCCTACCTGCCTCTGCCTCCCAAGTGCTGGAATTAAAGGTGTGCACTACCACGCCCAGAGTACTTGGTGCAATCTTGTCCCTAGCCTCTAGCCTCTGTCTGCATTCTGGCCACCATGAAGTGAAAGTCTCTGCTCCACTGTGTCCCCCTCACCAAGATGGACTAATTGAAGCCATAAGCCAAAATATACCCTTCCTCCTTTAAGTTGTTCTTTAGATATTTTATACACAGTCATGAGAAAAGCAACTAATGCTCTGAAATATAGTCTAAGGTTCTCTATAACAACCAATTCAAAGGAAGGAACTTAAAATTTTAAAAGGCCTCTTGATAATTTCCAGGAAACCAGAACCTCAGACAAATAGAAAACATTAATGGTGTAACTTCTTCATCGACATACTATTGGGGGAAAAAAAATCAAATAACATGAAGACATGCAATGATTATGATGGGAGGGAGATATGCCAATGAGGTTGGGTAAAGCTCGAAATATTCGCCAAACCATGGCAACTTAACAATGCCTCCAGGCAGAGAAAATGCTCCTAATTTCCATTTAACCAACTACCAAACTAACCATATACTTCCAAATCCTTGGGTAAAAGACACCAGCAAAATCCACTGCACTGTAGGTCCTCTACTTATGTGCATGATACATCTCTGTTTCTCCTGCTGAATGATAGCTCAAACCAACATGTAATGCTAACTGTATATCAAATTTTATAGACATCAGTGAAATAGAAATACAAGTTATTTTTATGAGAAAGTAAATACTTTGAAGAAAATCAATAAAGCAGGTCAATTCATCAACATTTGAAATAATTTGAAGAGAAACTAAAAGGGATCCAGGTTGATAAAAATCTATTCCCTGGTTCTTGAAGAACTACAATAACAATTCCATACCTGACCCCACCACTTTCTGAAGATCACACTAGAAATTGTTGTTCTTTGTTCCTCTTGGTTTCTTTAAAATGATGTTTTATAAGTATCCTATCTCCTTGGCACTACTCAAAGTGTACAGTGAGGAAAGTATAGACAAGACCATTAGCTGTATAATCATGAGGACCAGAGTTCAGAAGCCAGCACCCCCAAAACAAGCCATACAACCCACATACCCTGTAGTTCCAGCTCTGAGGAGAGAGGAGACAGGAAGATCAATGGCTTCCAGCCTAGCTGAGCAAACACAAGCCCTATATGTTCAGTGAGAGACCCTGTCTCAAAAGAAGAGGTACAGAGAAAGAGAGGATACCCAAAGTCCTCTTCCGAAGTGTGGTGTGTGCACCCCCCCCATGGCCTCACAGATGCGTATACGCTCTTGCACAGAAACACGAATGGATGAATGAATGAATGAATGAATGATAGATAAATAAATAAATAAGTGAAATGAAATGAAATTAAATACATGCTTCTCTTGTAGAGAAATATTCTAGCACTGGTGTACAAGAATGAACAAGAAACTTGGAGACCACTTTAGTGGTAAGTGCCATCTAGTTTAAGTTCACTATGAAACAAACTACTGTGGCCTGGGCTAAGACTGTATTCAGAAAGTCAAAGAAGGTGGTAAGAAATAACATTTAGGAAGTAGACACTTTTCTATATTTGCCTGTTACTATTATTACATACAAATCATTACAGTTACTGATGCACTTGGCTAAGATAGAAAATATCAAAACATAATTCAGTTCAGGGCCTAACTCACCCAGTCCCCCAGACTGTGGGTCATTCCAAAGAATGAAGAAGATCATCAGGCAGCATCTTCTTTTCTTACTTGGGCTCCAAATCCAGTATGAAGGGTAATAACCCAAGATAAAAGAGATGCTATAATCTTAGCCGATGGGCCAGGAGTTTAATGGTACATATGTTTAATTCCGACACTTGGGAGAAAGAGGTAGGTGGATTTCTGTGAGATGGAGGCCAATCTGGTCTACATAGTGAGCTCCAGGCCAGCTGGAGCTACAGAGAGACCCTGTCTCAAAAACAAAAACAAAAACAAAACTTAAAAAAAAAATCTTGGCATTCAGAAAAACTGGGTGTTTCATTTGTGTTTTGTTTTGACAGGACTGTGCCTTAGAGTTCAGGTAGTTGTGGAATGCTAGATCCTCTTTCCTTGGCCTCCTGGAGCTGCTGTTATAAGTAAGCATGAACCACTACACCTAGCCAGAAAACTACTTTCAAATTAACCTCTTTACATCTGTGAGAAAGCTTTATTTTTTCACCACTTGTTCTCCAGTTACATATCTATGTTAAGGTTATCTTCTTTTCCCAATAAGATACTAGTAATCTATGAACAGTATTGAAATTCACATTTGAATTAGGTCAATCTTATCACCACCACACCACATGGCTATACGCACATAAACAGAGTACATAAAAAGAAACCAGCATTATTCCTCTATTTCAGGCCCACTGTGCAGCTGTTTCTGTTCTAACAAGGCAACTGTTCCTACTCTCATAAGCAGTATTCTCTCTTTTCTCTGATGATAAATACAATTCACAAATTACATATAATTAAATGTAAATATCACTTAAAGCAACAGAACAGGGGAACGCAGTACAAATCTTAACTTTGCTTCAAATTTTGCACGTGCTGTCTGTCCTCTGATAATGATTATGAAGAATGTTAAAGCAGTCTTTAGCTGCTGACTGTGACATCAGCATTGGCAATCCCTGCACTGTAATTGTTTTAGGAGAAGCACAGCATATCTCTAAGCTGCTATCACATGCATTCTCAACTCCCTCCCTATTATCCAAACACTGTGTTTAGTGAGCAATATAAACAATACATCAATTAGAATCCTTTAAAATTGAGTCAAACAGAAAAAATACCAATTATCTGCTTTCCTATGTTTTACAACATAATTTTAGAGATATAATTTGCTTTAAGTTACAAATAATTTTTCAAATTATTCTCCCTTCTACATCGACTTTATTAACTTTTTCCCCATAAATATCTCTATATCCTGATTTATGACTCATTTTGCCCTGAAAAGATCAAACTTAAATTTCTCAATTATAGCAACTATGTCAAGAAAGAAACCACAATCACCAAATTCAAAAAGGGCCCTAAAATATCTGTTGATTTAAGCATTATTCATTCAAAGTAGATTTGTTCTGTTGTAATTCATTTCCCAAAAAGTCCTATTCGCAATAATGAAACACTAGGAAAATACAGATCTAACAATGTTAGCACCTGTAGAAGCAGACTATATATCATTTAACAAACCAGGAGGTTAAACTTAGGACAATTCTTTCATTTCTTCAGCACTCGGACAAATGTTTGGCTTTAACAGTTTCTGAATTTGTACCACTCGCATAAAGCAAATTGGCTTGCACTGAAATTGCCCAAGACCCTAAACCCATCTTCCTAAAGATCAGAATTGTAAATAATGTCACAAAAACTGCCAAGATTTACCATAGCACACCAACTTCGTATTAGGTAACTAAAAGAATCTGTCCATGCTTTCCTTCCAAGAACCGCTCTTTGTAGTCTGTATTACACTAGAAATGTTGACACCCTTCTGTTCACCTTTGGCACTACTAAAACTTTGAATCAGATAATTCTTTCTTGAGAGGCTATCCTATGGTTGTAGGATGCATCACTGTCCAACAACAATAAAAAATAGAAGCAGTCTTTACAGTTTTGACAACCAAAAATATCTCTATATTTTCACAGGGTCATGTGTCCATTGTGAAGCAAAATTGTCCCAGATGAGAACCACTGCTGTGGAGATATCCCTCTCTGTCTGCCTCTTAACAAAGTCTAGGTGGAAGAAACTGGGCTCAAAGAATGACAAAAACTTCAAAATTCTTCCCATTGTGTCAAACCTTAAAGTGCCTTGAAGACCGGCACCTCCCCACCCCCACCCCAACCTGTCCAGCCCCACCATCCCACCAGGGAACCTGGACCCACCACTGTAAACACTCTAGCCCAGTTACTTGGGCTCTGACTAGCAGGCTAACAGAAACTCCCCGCTGCTGTGTTCCTCATTTGCAGGTTCTTGCAAAACTGTGAGAGGATGTGCTTCCTAATAATTATAAAATGCCATTATATGGACTGCCTACAGTCATTCATTTCATCTAAGATGAATGATGATTTAATTAGATTAAATCACAAGTTGCTGCTCTAAGGAGGTAAACAGGCATCAAGAAGAAAAGACAAAGCATCGCTGTGCTAAGCCTCCCGACTGCCCACTTTTCCAGCCGCACTATGGCTAAGCCAAGCTGGGATGCCATAAAGTTGCTCACAAGAAGGGCCCCAGACCAGCTGAGTTCTAGCAGGCCAGCTTAGCAGCCCTGACAGGAGATGTGGAGACATCCAAGAAATGGGCTGCTGGTTATTACATCACTGAGAACATATCCAAGCTGGACTGGTGAACAGAGGACCTGTATCATGACAGGGTGACCCTGGAGGTGGCCGATGTGATTCAGCAGGGCTGGCAGACCAAGGAGCTGATGCTGAAGGGCCTGGACACAAAAATCAATGAAAAGCCCTAAACCATGGCAGACTATCAAAGTGGACAAGCCATTCCAAATAACCAGGTTTGGGGCAAAATTGAGAAAGCCACTGGCCTCAAACTCCAGGGGAAGGACACTGAGAAGCCAATTTGGAAGGGACTGAAGGAGAGATGAACACAAAGCCTCAAAGCCAGTGGTTCTGACCGAGCTCTTTAGCTGGTCTCCCCGGACCACTAGCACTGCTGTGGGTCTCCTCACATAGCTGAAAGGAATATGGGATTTAGGCCTATGGGCTCCCTCAACCCATACCTGCTGCCAAAAAAATGCAAAACTGCAAAGCGACAAAAAAAAATAGAAGAAAAGACACGCCTAGCCTGATTGTAGTGCCTCATACCAGTAATCCCAACACCCAGGAGGCAGAGGCAGAAGGATCCACATGGAGTTCAAGGCCAGACTGGTCTAGGTAGCAATCCAGGCTAGTATCTACATTAAAAAGACCCAGTTCTAAAATGCCAAGGGAGAGGAGGTAGAGAGGGAGGGAGAAAGGACAAGAGAGGAGGGGAAGGAAGGAAAAAAAAAGAGGGAAGGAGGGAGAGACAGAAGGAGGGAG
>NW_008344488.1:2035350-2077041 GCF_000622305.1 Nannospalax galili | reverse complement strand
GAAAGGGAAAAAGGAAAAACGGAAAGGGAAAGGGAAAGGGAAAGGGAAAGGGAAAGGGAAAGGGAAAGGGAAAGGAAAGGAGGAGAAATGTCCTTGATCATGGTGCTATTCATGAATGAGAAAAGACACCCATTCACCCATTCATAAGTGTAACACAATGGCTTCTTGTAATAACTATTACAATGTGGCATTTACCTAAAGACCAAAGGAGCAAAATCAACATCTAGTACCCATAGGTGAGTCATCTTTTAACTCTAGAAACAAATAGGGCTAACCAAGTTTTAACAGGAGTACCACTGATAGAAACCATTTGTATCTTAACAATATTTTATTAAAACCCCTAAACTGCTCAGAGATTCTCATAAATCTCATTAAAGCTACTTACATCTGAGAATTGGAATCTACCTAAATAATACCTGAGTGTTAAAAACATCGTAAAAGAGAGATGGCTCAGTGGGTGCCAGGCCTAGCACTTGAGTTCAATCCCCAGGATCCACTTTATGGAAAGAGAGATCCAGTTCCCATTAAATTGTTCTTTGACCTCCATATGTGTGTTGTGGCAACCAGTCATATACAAATAAGTTAAGTGTTAATTTTTTATTTTTTATTGAATCTTTGTGTATTTCATAGAAAACATCTTAGTCATCTTTATACCCCCTTTCCCATTGCCCCACCACCACTGGAATTCATACATTCTGTCATTTGTGTTAAGTCCTATCATGTCAAGTTAGTGTCCCCAGATGTCCCTCAGTGCAAATGCATCCAAGTGCAAGGTCTAGTCAGCCTATCTAGAGTCCCTCTCTTCAAGAAGATCAGCTCTTCCTCTCCCAACACTAATCAGCTGCCAAAAATTCTTTGGCTAAGATTGGGGCCTCCTGTCCATTTCCACAGTTCTGTGCTGAGTTTTTGTTTGCTTGAGTCTGCATGGGTCTTGTGCATGCTGACACCATTGCTGCAGGTTCATATGAGATGGGTCCCAGGAGCCTGGAGAACTCTATTTCCATATGGTCATGCACCTCCTCCCTGGCTCTTACAATCTTTCCACCCCTTCTTCCACAATTGTCCCTGAGCCCTGGATGGGTGGATTTTAATACAGGAGTTCTGTCCAAGGACCCACACTCTGTAGACCCTTATTCTGTATGTTTTTGCCCTTTATGACCTTGTATATTCCTAGCCCTCTGCTGCATGAGGGAGCTTCATTGGTGAGAACTGAAAGATGCATCAATGTTCTCTTCACCCCTTTTCCTATGTTCTGTGAACCTTAGGTATAGAGGCTGCATCATAGATGTGTCACTTAGGCTTTGGGCAATTCACAGACAATCCCTGTGTGTGACCAGTTGTAGAATGCTTAATAATCTGTCTGTTGAAAAAGAAGCTTCTTTGATGAGTGGTGACTGGGATACCTGTCTATAAATATAAGGATCCATATTTTGCACATAGTAAGAAATTACATTTGTCTAGGAATATGACAGCCTTGGGGTTTTCTCTAAGATCTATGACCTCCCCAACTAAAGTGCAATTTTTTAAAATCATAAAAGTAATAAATTCATTTAAATCTATCACAAATAGCAAAGAACAGACCACTAGAGCCAAATATCGAATGACTTTTTACTCCAAAAACATCTGACTTTCGTTGGTCAAAATCACCACTACATTGATCTGTATATGCTACACTGCCTTCAACATTAAGTCACTCTTGCTTGTTACTTCTCCCTACCCTAAAAAAATGTATGGGCAAGTTGTCTCTAACCTGGAGACAGCTACTTAAATCACTGAATAGGGTAAAATAATCTTTGTAAATTCCTTCTTCTGTAAATTCTTTTACATTTAAACCATTTATACTTAATGCAAAGGATAGAGTATAAATATATATCCAAATTTATATAAATAAAACTTGCATATAAGTCTATACTGCATTAATATTTCTAAGCAATAGTATAAACAGCAAGCAGAACTCCATTATTTATTACAGTAGACCCTCCATAGGGTCTTTAGTCATACATCTATATCCACAGATTCAACCAACCACACCTCCAAATTATTTAAGGGAAGGCAGGACTATTGTGTACTGAGCCTATTCATACTTCTTTTTATTGTCACTATTCTCTGAACAATACAGCATAACTATTTACATAACATTTGCATTTTACTAGGTGTTTTAAGTATCTGGAGGTGATTTAAAGTGCGAGTGAGAATATTAGGGACTTGAACATCCTCAGATTTTGCTGAGGGGAGAGGGGGCCTCACTCCAATAACCTGTGAATCCCAAGGGACAACATTATTCAATCCTTCATAGACAGCACGTCTTTTTCATCATTTTAGGTGATACTATGTACCAACCTTAACTTATTCTACTGGATTTAAATATCAAATTTCAATCAAGTAAAACTATTATATCTTATTCCTATATCACTCACAAATTTTCTGTGACTTTATAGATGAATGTTTATAATCTGGGGCTTCTGTTCTCCCTGTATGATTCTCCCTCCATGTTCTCCCTCATAAATGCAAACAAAAATCATAATTAGGAAATAAGTGCTCAATTGGGAAGGTTCATATATATTTGCTAAAATGAACCAGATGAGTCCTGGTGAGGTGAAATGAAAATAGAGAGCACACTGTTTAAATGTTTAACAAAAACAAGCAAACCCTTTGGCGCCTGAAAAGCGTGAAATCATAAGTGTGGCTGAAAATAAAGCATTACAAAAGGGCTTAGAACAACAGAGAATTCATGGTCACAACAAAAAGGAAAAAGAAAATGGTAACAATGACAAGCCACTGCCACAAGGCATGTGTGACAGAATAACCAGTACTTCTCACAAAAACTAAACAAGCAGCTCAGCTTCTTAGGGAATCTCCACTCCAATCTACAAAATTCACAACAAAAATCTTCTCAAATATTTTCCAACCGAACTAACATCTGTGACTGTAGGTTCTGTTTAAGAGACTAGAGTAAATCAAGTTCTCTTCCTTAGACTGTTTCTAATGAACATTCAAGTACTAAAACTAGAGTTTAAATTTAAAAGAAAATGTTGTCCTTTAAATCTAATAAAATTAAAACCACATACATTTGGAAAAACATACTGAATTTTAAAATGAAAATTTCTAATTCTGTGACAAAAGAAAAACAAAACACATCCTGTTCCAAGTCGGAGAGTAGAGCAGAGCAGAGCTCCTTACATAACTCTAACTACACTAATTTCATGCCAAAAGAGAATCTCAGAATCACACCAGAACAGGTCATATTGGAGTTAGGAACAGGCCACACAGGTCATCAGAGCAAGAAGGGCTTGATGTAGAATCGGGAGCACAGCTAATACCCAGGGATACAGAGCTAGGTTAGGTAGGAACAAGACATAGTATTTCCAAACAAGTACGAAGGAGCGGATCTATATGAACACAGCAAACCCCTAGCTGTCTGCTACCCATGAATACGTCCAGAAAGCAGGTTAGGTGGGCAAGAAATGAATAGTGCAGCACTGCCCCATACTACATCGAAGTTCATAACCATTTAAACTGACATTTAAGTTTTCCGTTTTTCTTTTTTTAAGATTTATTTTTATTTATGTATGTGTGTCACTGTGTGTATATATGAGGGTACCCATGGAGGCCAGAAGGATTCCCCTTGAGCTAGAGTTACAGGCGACTATGAACCATGTGATGTGGGTACTAAGAACCAATCTCTGGTCCTTTGCAAAATCAGGACCAGAACATTCTTAACCACTGAGTCACCTCTCCAGCCCACATTTAAGTTTTCCTAAAACCACTAGTTATTATCTAAAGAATTAAATATGATAAACTGTATAAAAAATAAAATCCTCACAATAATCCCATAAGGCAAATATTACCATCTCATTTTATATATAAGAAAACTAAGATTGTTTTAAGTTACATAGTTTTCCCACACTGGAATAGCCAATAAATGATAAAGTCAAACTTAAAACTAAAATCTTTTTTTATTTCAAAGCCAGATTCTCAGCTGACAAGAATAAACTGCCTGTCACATCTGAATTCATGGTTTCTAGGCACACAATTCAAAAGGTTAAAGTTACTGACTTCACCTGGTTGCTCCTACAGAGAACCCGGGTTGGATTCCCAGCACCTACATGGTGGCTAACAACTGTTGTAACTCCAGTGCTAGGAGAGCCAATGCCCTATTCTGACCTCTGCAGGCACTGTATGACACAGGTGCACTTACATACATGCAGGCAATACACCCATACACATAAAATAAAAATAAATATTTTAAAAATTTGTTATGTCTCACTCTTTCAGGAAGTTGGAAAGGAAGTATCATATAATGGAGGGAATCTAACCATCACAGTACAAGGGGAGGAGGACCCAGGAATTGCTGAGACGCATCAGTGTACAACAGAGGACCCCAGACTATAGCTCATGCAACCAAATACTTGACAATCTGCAAGTGGTACTCGGGCTGTGGCCCTCAGACCACCATTATCAATATAATATAACATAGGAATTTGTGCGAATACAAGTTCTTAGCCTCCACACCAGCCCTACCAAATCAGAAACTCAGGGTAGGGCCTAGCAATTTGTGTTTTAGTAAATGACAGAAGTGATACTGCCAACCACACTGTAGTATCAAGACAACTAAACTACATACAGAAAACAGAAACCACACTCTATGTTCCTTAAAACCTTTATGTATCTCATATCAATGAAGAATTATGAAAACTTAACATAAATCTGTTGTGATAATACACATACTAGGTTAAGTCCATTACAAAAATTCTTAAATGATTTCTAAATAAGAAAAAGGTGGGGATCCTCAAACTAGTGTTAAAATCAAACTATCCTAAAGATAAGATATTATTGTTCACTTAAATAATACTGTTTTAAAATCAAGACCTCCTGGGGCTGGAGAGATGGCTCAGTGGTTAAGAACACTGGCTGTTCTTGCAGAAGACCTGGGTTCGAATCCCAGCACCCACATGGCAGCTAACAACTGTCTGTAACTCCAGTCCCAGGGGATCTGACAGCCTCTTCTGACCTCCATGGGCATTGCACCACACAGGTGCACTTACCTACATGCAAGCAATACATGCACAGACATAAAAATAAAAATAATAAATAAAATATATATATATTTAAAATCAAGACCTCCTATAAACTATTCTTAGAGTAGCAAAAATCCCCATAAGATTAACTGATCAAAAAATAAAATTTGGGAGCTGGAGAGATGGCTCAGTAGTTAAGAGTACTGGCTGTTCTTGTAGAGGACCAGGGTTCAATTCGCAGCACCCACATAGCAGATAACAACCATCTATACCTCCAGTTCCAGGGGATCCAACACCCTCCTCTGACCCCTGCAGTCAAAGCATGACAAGGGTGCACTTACGTTCATATAGGCAATACACTTATACACATAAAATAAAAATAATAAAATAAAATCTCTATCTGTTGTAAGATCCACCTTTCCAGTTTTACGGGTCAATCACCTGGGTGCTAGAACCACCCCTATGAAGGAAGGTTCACCTTAAGTTATGCTAAAGAGATGGATGGAATACCTATTGTGTTGAAGAGATAGTGAACTTTTCCTGCCTAGAATCCCCATCTCCTAGTGCAGTGCCTCTGGACCTGACCATAGACATAGGTCTCTGTTAGTCTTCCCATTTTTCAGAATTCTTAAGTATAACCTCTCCTTTTCTTCTTCATATCCCTTTTCTAAGCATGCTTTCTTTAATGCTTTGGGCTACCCTAGCATCTTGTATTTCTTTACTTTTTCTCTAAAGCTTCCTTCTCCCTGTCATGTGGTGACTAGTCCACCATGTGTCTGACCTCCATGCAGACTCTAAATGTTAGAGTAGCAAATAGCCCCATAAGTTTACCTGATCAAGACTATAAAATCTCTCGTTGATCTGTTGGAAAACCCACCTTTCCAGTTTCACTGGTCAATCATCTGGTCATAGGACCATCCCTAGGTTCACTTTAAGTTATGCTAAAGAGATGGGTAGAATACCTAGTGTGTTGATGAGACAGTGAATTTTTCCACCTGGAATCCTGCCTCCTAGTACAGTGCTTCTGGACCCAGCTCTCTGTAAGTCTTCCTGCTTTTCTGAATTCTTACTTTTTCTCTAGTTTCTCCCAACCATGTGGCTGCCAGTCAGCTACATGTCTGACCTCCATGCAGGCTCTAAACCTGCATGGCTTCGTGGCTTTCTTTTTTCTCCCCATCATTCTCCTCCTTAAGGCAGCAAGCAAGATTACCAGCTCCCCTGCCCTGAGGATTTTTCTTAAAATTCTAATAAAATTGTACTAAAGCTTCCATTTGGGTCCATTCTTAAATTCTTTTTATGAATGAGACTAAAAACCCCCTAGGGGACTCCCCCCACCGCTTCATAAGCCTGCATGCCCTAATGGCTTTTCTCCTCCTTCCCTTCATTCTCCTCTTCAAGGCAGTTGCCTAAATTTACAGATGGCCTGCCCTGAGGATTTTTCTTTAAGTTCTAATAAAACTGTCCTAAAGCTTCCCTTTCAGTCCATTCTTAAATTCTTTTATGAATGAGACTAAGAACCCTCTAGGGGGATTTTGTTTCTCCCCTAAACCATTATGTTTGGTATTCTTACCACAGCCACTGCCAAAAACAAATTTAAAAATGAATGAAATAATAAACCACTTCTGAATTTTTTGATGTCTTGATATTCAGCTAAATGAAAAAAAAAAACAATTTGACTTTTCATTTTTACAAAAGTTTAATGATATGTGGGTAACTATCACATATACCACATATCTAAGCAACCTATCAAATTCCCAGAAGTGCAAAAATGACTGGGTTATGCCCAGAATTACATCATTATACACTGTTAAAAGGAGACAGACATTTGGGATCATATCATTCAACCCCATTATTTTATAAATTAGGGAAGTAAGAGCCAAAACGTTCATGTGCAGAACTGGCTACTGGCAGAGCTACAAGAGAAGCCTGGGCTTCCTGACCTCCAGTTCTGACTTTCTCAACCTACCTCCCTGTAGCTCCATGATTTAATACAACGAAAAACCAACATTTAAACTAACAACATTTTAGCAAGTCTTGAATGCCTTGGAATTAATACAATTTCTTTAAAAGACAATTATTATCCAGCCATTTGTCTTAAATAACTAGAAGAGAAATCCTAACCTAACAAACTGAATACATGGCAGGGTACTTTATCTGCATGCCAGTTCCAGCCACAAAAGAGAGTATCTGTTTCTACCATGATTGAATTCTGTACTGTATAATGAAAAGATAAATCAATTATTGAGTAATTTAAATGGCAACTGTATGAATTAGTACCTGCTTAGATACAAGGTGGTTCTGATTTGTCACTTTATTTCAGTGAGAATATGTCATCTCTCCCAACAATTAGGAAGTAGCTATCATATGTTTTTGTGCACTGGGGACACAGCACTGAGGGTAAAGCAGCAAGGCAAAGCTTTGGAAAGGGAAGCTGGAAAGATGGCTCAATAGTTAAGAGCACTGGCTGCTCTTGCAGAGGACCTGGGTTCAGTTCCTAGCACCCACATGGCAGCTAACAGTCATCCATAACTACAGTTCCAGGGGAATTCGATGCCTTCTTCTGACCTCCGCGGGCACTGCACAACATGGGTGCAGTTACATACATGTAGGCAATACACTCGTACACATAAAATAAAAATAATGAATTAAATAAAAATAAAGCTTTGGAAAAGATTATTGACCAATGAGGGGCTAATGATATGTGCCAACCAAGGAGGAAATAAAAGCAATGTAATGGAGTGGGTGACTAGTGAGGAGTAGAAACTATTGATAAAGACCTTTTCTCGGGAAGTGACAATGATCTAAGACCTGAAAAGGGCACTGGGTCTGAAGAAAGAGGAAAAGAAACAGAAGCTTGAAGGGCTTAGGCAGGAGTGAGCTTGCTGGTTCAGATACAGTGAGTAAAGCAAGAGGAAGAGAGGACTAGGTAAGTCTGAGGAAGGCAGAAGCAAACAGACCTGCTGGGGTATTTGTATTTCATTTTCAGTAAAATGGAAAACCCCTGGAAGGTTTTAAATAGAAGCACAACAGGACCTAACTACATATGAATACAACAAAATCATTACAAATTCTACCCAGCCTTTCAGGTTTTCATCACCTTCAACTATCATTCCCTGAGATAAGATGTACAAGCCACAGCTAACCTCAAAGGAACACAGGAGTGAGAACGTTTAACTTAAATTATTTCCATTGTATAGCGTGTGTAAAATGCTAAGGAATGATTCTAAGCCTTCATCATCAAGCTCTGGGCATTAAATCAATAAACTAAAAGTTGTTCCACATGCTGAATTACTCTGTCTTCTGGATAACTTGGCCTATGTGCTAGCTAGGAGAGTAGTAACAAGACGGTTTTACAAGGTACCTTCAAGAACCCTCTAATGAATACCTAATTTGAACAAATACACATGCATTTCTAAGAATAATCTTGCCTAAAAATCAGTATCTCAGAGCAAAACAACAGCAAAGCCCTAGTAGATTTCCATAGTACATCATGTTGAAGAAAATTCAAATTAATGAATTAATGATGCCCTTGCCATTCTCAAGACATCTTCAACTTCCAGTCCAACAAAAGCTACTTACTTCCTAATTAAAGTGAAGGTTTATTTCCTCTTCTATATTATTTTCATTAAATTAGGTGCTCTAAATAAAAATCACACGATTAAAAAAAATACTACCTCCAAAGATTACGGGTTACCTAGTACACTTCTAAAATCAATATGATTTCCAACACTGGTATTCATTTTAATCCTAAAAAGCCGACTCTTCCCAGTAAAAAACAGTAAAGTTTCCTATGTCACAGTAGTCTGTTAGGTCCTGGGGAGAATATAAAATATTAAAGAGTTCAGGCTAATAATATGAACAATACTAAGATGTCATAAATACAGTAAATGTCATGCCTAAATCTTCCAAATTTGGGATTAATCCTTCACAAAAAAAGCTGATTTA
This sequence comes from Nannospalax galili, assembly GCF_000622305.1. Taxonomy (NCBI): domain Eukaryota; kingdom Metazoa; phylum Chordata; class Mammalia; order Rodentia; family Spalacidae; genus Nannospalax; species Nannospalax galili. The sequence continues at coordinate 2,068,078 of NW_008344488.1, read as the reverse complement.
TTCTCTCTCCTTGTCACATCCTGTAATGTGGAAATTCCATCAGGGGACATCACCTAGACAAGGTACCTTAGGAAATGGTTATTTATCGAGGACTTGTCCACACAGGGAGTAGGAACATGAACAGTCTGGGTTCTAGAATAATTTGTGACATTTCGGAAATACATTAAAGACACCAAACACAGGATACCAATGAGGAGTTCTCATGTGAAAGCACAAAACAATAAAAGCTTAAACAAAAACTACAGTCTAAGAGAGCCCTTAATCCAGGAGAAAGAAGTCTATCATGAAAAATCTGCAGCACACAGTTACCAACCAATGTCAAAACAAACAACATACAAAGTGGAACATGGGAAAGCTAAAACCAGGACCCCTAAAATAGCTAAGTGGGTCAAGGCTGGTGATTTGAGTTCAATCCCTGGAACCCAAGTAAAAAGGGAGAGAACTGATTCCACAGAGTTGTCCTCTAACCTCCACACTCACATTGTAGAACAAATATACCTGTACTCTCTCTTACACACACACAAAATAATAAATAAAATTCCTTTAAAAAGAAAACACAAGAAGCCAAAGAACAGGATAAAATATTTGCAACATATACATGTACACATAAACTCTCACAATTCAGTAACAATCAAACGAGGGAAAGTAGGCAAAAGATTTATACAACCATTTTTCACAAATGAAGATATCATTAAGAAAAGATGCTCAAGACCTGAGCCAGGCATGGAGTATACACCTATAATCTGAGCACTCAGGAAGTTGAAGCAGGAGGATCCTGAGATGGAGGCCAGCCTGGACTACATAGAGAGAACCTGTCTCAAAAAAACAAAAACAAAGATGCTCAAAAGCTTCTCATCAAAGAAATGTAAATAGAAGCAGCAAGGTATTTTTGTACACCCATCCAAATGACTAAAATTAAAAAGATTAACAAAAAGTATTGCAGAGTACATAAAGTAACTGGCTCTCTCAAAGCAATGTACAAACTCTGGAAATGATACAACTCCTGGAAAACTGCTTGGTGGTTTCTCACAGAATTTAAACAAGCACCTACCAGAAGATGCTGTAAATACAACAATAAAAGTCAAATGACAGAAATCTTTTTTTACCTACAAGAAATAATACATTGAGAGAAAGTTTAATATACCAATGTTCCTAGAATATTATTCATATTAGCGGAACTTGCTGCAGTTTCCATCAAAAGAATGACTAACCTCATCATTCATACAATAGAGTATCATTCAGCAATTTAAAAAAAAGGAATACAATGTAGGTAAAACTCAAAATTGTTATACTGAATACAAGCAATCTAAGACTGTATAACTAAGACTGTCTCAAAGGAACTGGACAGTGTTTCTGAGGATGACTCCAAGGTTGGTCTCTGGCCTCCACATGCAGGAATGTATGCTGGCATGATCGCCAACACAAACATCAAAAAATAAAAAGCATACACAGCTTAGGTGACAGCCAAATTTTGAATGTCAATTTGCCTATGCAATGAAGTCCAACTGTTTGGTCAAACAATAGTCTAGGTGTTGCTGTGGGTATATTTTATGCATAGGATTAACATCTACCAGTTGGCTTTCTTTATATAGACTTCCCTGGCTAATGTGGGTGAGCCTTGTATAGTCATAGGACATAAGGACAAAAACTGAGATTTCTCAGAGAAAAAGTGTGCTGGATTGCTTTAGTTGTCACCTTGACATACCTGGGTAGAGGGAGCCTCAACTGGTGAATTGCCTCAAATGGAATGGCCTGTAGCCATATATGTTGGGCATCCTCTTGATTATTGAGTGATGTAGGAAGGCCCAGCCTACTGTGTATGGTGCCACCCCTGAGCAGGTGGGCCTATGTTGTACAAGAACGCATGCTGAACAGGGGCCAGGGGAACAAGCCAGTAGGCAGTGTTCCTCTGCAGCCTGTGTTCCAGCTCCCACCTCCAGGTTCCTGCCCTGAATTCCTACCTTGCAAGGATAACTTTCTATCTTCTCAGTTGTTCTAAAAGCTTTAGACTTGCCAGTCCCCACAAGTAAGCTAACTCCTTAACATAAATCTATTTATATTTATATATGTTTGGAAATATATGTACCTATAGAACAAATACAGTCACAGAAAGACAGGATATCATATTAAATTTTTTTCTTTAAAAAAAATCTTGACAGCATATTATACTGATATAAAATTTATAGAAGACTAAAACTTGAATAATTGTAATTTACATAAAGTTTATATTAAACTATAGAAAATGCAAAGTAACCTATGACTGAAAGCAAATCAATGTTTCCCTAAAGGCTCAAGGGAAAGAAGAGATGAATTGATTACAAAGTGGTATGAGAAAACTTTTGAATGATGAAAATATGTACCTCTTAACTGTGGTTGTAGTCAAGATATCACCACACATTATATACTTTAAATGGGTACAGCTTATTACATAATAAATCATACCTCAATAAAACATAGCTAACTTAAGCAAACAGGTGACTCACCATGCCATTATTATACTTCAAAAAAAAAAAAAATTTTTTTTTATATTTTAAAAGGGTAAGTGTGTTTTAATAAAAAATCATACCCAAAAAAAACATAGCAAACCTAAGCAAAAAGGGGCCTCCCCATGCCATTATTATACTTCAAAAAAAAAAAAAAAAGGAAGCATACATAATGAAGTAGTAGCAACTTTACTCAAGTTAAACTGTGGTTCCATTGGGACATCCTACAAAAAAGCCAAAAGAGCTAATGAATGTGAGTGCATCTAAGCATCCAGAGGATAAAATCTATGCTGAATGTAGCTTTTGGAGTTATTTATACAAAATTATTATCTGAATGGCTAGGGATCGATTTGATGACAGTAAGTGAAGACAAAGAATGCCTCATAGAATCTCATAGACTTTGCTACCGGGTCTTCTGTGACCTTGGGGAGCAGTTTTAATAGATTGATAGGGCTGACAATTCAGCTGAGTCAGTTTTAGAAAGGAAATCTTTAAGTGTGACTACTGTGATTTTTTTAAAGGTTATTTAAAGGGTTATATTTTAAAGATGCTTCCTAGAAAAGGAAAAGGGGGTTGATAAATAGGAGAATCAAAATGGGTCTGCTTTCTTTTCCTTTTTTTTTTCCCTCTGTGTGTGTGTGTGTGTGTGTGTGTGTGTGTGTGTGTGTTCATGTGCATGAGTGGGTGTCTTCCTGTCTCTTTCCATCTGATTTTTTTGAGACAGGGTCTCTCATTGAACCTTGAGTTCACTGACTGGCTAGGATGGTTAGCCAGCAAGTCCCAGGGATCCTGAAATTGTGCCTGCTTTGTTTTACTAGTTTAGTTGTATTTTGTTTTAAATGGGTCTTGGGAATCTGAACTTAGGTCTTCCTGCTTGTAAGACTGAGCCATCTCCCCAGCCCCTAAAATAGTTTTGTTTTTTTAAGATTTGATTTTTAGGAGTAAGTTTATTCACATTACATCGTGCTATTCATTTAATCTGACATATTATTTTATTTGCAGACAGAAGCACATTCACACTTTCATAGTCTCACAAAATTATCCTGTAACATGGATCATTTGATGAAGGGTAGTTTTCTAAACAAGAAATCAGGAACACAGGTACAATTGTTATTACCTAAAATACCATCTCAACAAATACAAATTTCCAAGGCAATTTCCAAATTTACTGCTTGGGCGTGCATGAAAGTGAGAGAACGAAGAGAGAGAGAGAGAGAGAGAGAGAGAGAGAGAGAGAGAGAGAGAGAGAGGGAGGAGAGGAGGGAGGAGGAGGAAGGGGGCAGGGGAGAAGGGAGAGAGAGGAGAGGGGGAAGGAGGGAGGAGAAAGGGGGAAAGGGAAGGGGAAGAGGGGAGAGAGAAGAGGGGAGAGGGGAAGAGGAGGGGAGAAGGGGAGAGGGGGGAGGAGAGGGAGGAGAGAGGAGAGAGAGAATCATTACTTGACCTCAGCAAGAAGGCATCACCTTTCAGTCCAAGCCTTTCTCATTCATCATCACATTTAAATATGGGACTTTACAGTCCCTTAGTAGCTCTCAGAGGCCAAGTGACTTTCCCAAGGTGAAAACTCAGCAGCAGATAATGCCCCAAATTAAACTGGTCTAACTCAAATCCCCTTGCACGTCCCTACACCAAGCTACATGCCCATAATGTGCAAATCTCATACAGGAGCTGACAGTTTAATTCAGCCACAGTGAACAATACTTGGAAAGAGGGAAAAAAAAAAAATCAAACTGCATACAATCTTGATTGTCTATCAGCATATTGCCAATGTCCACTGTACTTCATTTTAGCATTTTGACTTTCTTTTTTAAATGAGTCTATTTGGAGGGCTGTTGTTTTCTTAAGGGTCTTCTAAAGAATGAAGACAGCATCTCATCTGCCCAATTAATAGACAGGACCATTTTATAAATCTAAGAAACATCAAGGATTCTCAGTGATCTCACTTTGTCTGTATCTTAAAAAACTTTGTTATTTCACCACCCTAAGAATTACTTCATTATTAGCCAATCAATTATTCCCAACTATGCTTTTTTTAAAAAAATTACTACAGGACTGGAGAGATGACTCAGCAGTTAAGAGTAATGGCTGCTCTTCCAGAGGACCTGGGTGCAATTCTCAGCACCCACACTGTAGCTAACAACTGTCCATAACTAGTTCCAGGGGATCCAACGCCCTCTGGCCTCCGTGGGCTTTGTGCAACATGGGTGCACTTACATGCATGCAGGTGAAACACTCGTACACATAAAATAAAAATAATAAGACTACAATAAAAAAACAAAATCGTGTAAATATCTATAAAAGAATGACATAAAAATGAACTGTTACGATTGTATAATCTCTTCAACTTTCTTGCTACATTGCTCAAAGTATTAAAAAAACATTTTAGGTTAACATTTTAGGCTAAACATTAGTTTTCATTGAACAGGGTTGAAAATTTGCATTTTTTTCATTTTCTGCCCATTATAACAAAGAAAGTTGGAAAAGTAGATACGTTTCAATTAAATCAATAAATGCATGCTAAAATTCAAATAGCACTCTAGATTTTAATGATGATATTTATCAATCTAGCCATGAGTCTTCAATTGAAGATAGCCTAGAGATTTTACTTACATTCAAGAGATGATATGTAAGCAGAATTTTTTTCTCATTTTACATATGAGTATTTTGCCTACATGCATGTAAGTGTATCATGTGTGTGCAATGCCCACAGAGGCCAGAGAAGGGTGTTAAATCCCCTGGAAGTAGAGTTACAGATGGTTATTAGCTGCCACGTGAGTGCTGGGAACCTAATCCAGGTACTCTGCAAGAGAAGCCAGTGCTTCTTAATTGCTGAGCCATCTCTCCAACTCCTGACCAGAACATTTCTAAGCACACAAATCACAGTATAATATTGTCATCCAATAAATCATTCAACATAAAAGGCCATCATAGGGTATTTTGCAACACCAGCTTGTAGTACACCATTTTGCCAAAAAGGCCCAACAATTCATGCATTCCTTTGTTGTCATGTTGGTGTGTCAAATGTGCCTCATATAATTCAGTGGTGGATTATAAGTTAAAATATATTGACTACAAGAGACTAAAGAAATACATGAGAATGAAACTTACTCATTAGATGACAATACTAACTGGTTTTACAAACCAAAGAATAGAAATATGTTGCAATTATGAAGCAAAGATAACAGCCCTCCACTCATCAACTAACTTATGAATTGTCCATAATTTTGGAAAAATTATTTAAGCATGACATTTGATGAATGCAGGTACAAGAAGAACAAGAAGCCATGACAGAGGTTGGTTTGAAATCTGGAATCAATGTTAACAAGATGGACAGGTTCTAAGCTCATGCATTTACAGTTGATGAGTTGTTACTTGCATTCAGAGACTATTACCCATTTTGGATATAGGTCTCTTAAAAAATCTGGAAAACAGGGAAAAAGAATTTGGGTTTGCTATTGTTAAAATTCTTATCAAAGGTTTTTTATAAAGCTATTTTTCAACTATCCCTTTGTTGCCCGGTAAATTATACATAAAATATAGAAAAATTAAAAAGAAGCCATTGGGGCAATGAAATAACATCAGCACTTACTGCCAAGCCTGATGACCTGAGTTCAATCTTCAGAACCCAGATAGTCAAGGAGACAACCAACTCTCAGAAATTGTCTTCTGATGTGCGCCATGGCATGTATGTTCACACGCGCGCGCGCACACACACACACACACACACACACACACAAATATGTTTTACAAATTTAAGAAAAAAAAAGAAGTCATCAGTCCCAGAAAGTAATTGATGCAATATATTATTTTTCCTTGTTTAGGGAAAATAAAATAGCTGAGACATTTCTTTGAATATTTTAAAGACACATTTTAGAAATAAAGAATACCTAAGTTTGTTTTAAATTCTTGTGCTTTATTCTCCTTCCCGAACACAATAACAGCTACCTAGTCTAATCATTTCAAAGTCAGAAACCATTTCTTTCAATTGCAGTCATTAATTTTCTTCTACAATGATATGCATCAAAACTATAAAACAGCCTGACATTAAACTTAATCCTCTTTAAGATGTTGCCTGCCATGGACATTTGATTCCATATTGAAAGGTTTAGTCAAGAATTATATGTAAAAATAACTCACTGTGTTATATATATTTATAAATGATGTATGTACATGTAACAATAAAAACAAGGACAAGAAACTGTGAGGGAGTGGGATGCATGAGAGGAGATGGAAGGGGACAGGAAGGGATGGAAATGATGCAAATACAATTCTCAATGAAATATATTTTAGAAAGATTTATATCTAATGGACAATTAAAATTAAGTGTATTTCTTTTCTTGATTTATTTATTTTTACTTTATATGTATATGTGCCTACATGTATGTAAGTGTGCCATGTGCATGCAGTGCCCACAGAGGCCAGAAGGGAGCATCAGATCCCCTGGAACTGGAGTTGTGGATGGCTGTTAATTGCCATGTAGGTACTGAGGACTGAACCCAGGTTCTCTGTAAGAGCAGCAAGTGATCTTAATTGATGAGCCATCTCTTTAGGTTCAATTGTGTATATTTCTAATCTACAAGTTCTAATCACACTTAACTTTGTTTTTTTCAATTACGTGGTTTTTGAAGTTTGTACATAGAATGCTAAGGGAATGAACAGTTATTAACAGTTTCTAGAGACAAGCTATTTCTAACGGCTCAATCTAGCATAATCTTTATTCTTAAAAATCATTTTATGCATGATATAGTAAACTTTGATTCCTATCTAACTCTGAAAAACAATGAGAGTAGCCACCACCACAAAACACTACCATTTGCATCCCATAACTCTAGAGAACACAGCATATAAACCATTTTTCAAACCTATAAAATAATTTTAACTTCAATACTTAAAGGCTGAAAGAGTATAAATTGCTTGCTTGTGTCCTGATAGAATCCAGTTTCCAAAATTCTAAACCCTCATTTTTGCTTTCAATTTTTCTCCCTTTTCTCATTGTTAGGTAATTAGCTCTCATCTCCACCCACATGCTTGCCTGATACTGTCACCAAGAATGCCTATAGCAACCTCTTTCCCAGCTGTATATCTCTACTATAACTACAACCAAACTTAGCAAAATTATATTCAAAAATAATGAAATGTGATCTAGATACACTTTAGTGACAAATTTGGGATTTTCAGAGAATTTCTTGTCCTGTTTTCTCATTCCAGATAGATGCAGTTGTTAGAGACTCTTTTTGTATAGTTCTTCTTGTTTACAGGGAAGTGCAATTAATAGACTCATATTCCAGCGTTATTCTGCTCCATTGCTAGCCAATGACATTGTTGAGTTGTTTTCAATGTATGTTCATGCTGTGCTTCCTCCTGCACAGGTCTGGATTTTGGGTCCTTTTCATATAGTCAGTCCCTTTCATTCTCACTGTGCTGGGGCTTAAAGAACTGAAGACAATATTGGTTCATAAGATTTTTTTATTTGTATTTTTCTTTAATCATAACAGCTGAAACTTTTCTTCCAAGCTGTGGCTTCTTTATTACATTGTACCTTTCAAACTTATAATCTCACACTTTGGATAGCTTCTAAGATAGCAATTAAATTAAATGGCAATGAAAACAAATTTACAGACAAAATAGGGATTCATACAGAGGCACTTAAAGGATCCCCATCCTTCTCTCCTAGGAACTCTAAGGAACTTATGCCTCACATCAACTCACCTTTACAGTTGATGTGGTAACAAGTACCAGCCAAATACTGTATATTAGCATCTTTTGTTCCAGACCAGTCTGTAGATAAAGACAGCCTAATTGAAAAGGGCCACTCCCTAAAGCAATTGGGAATGGTGGGGCGGGGGGGTTGTTGTTCCTTTTGCTATGGTATTCTATTAAACCAAACAGAAAATAAAAGCCTAGTTTCTGCAATCTAAAAGCAATACACTATCTTCTGTATTGCCTCCTGCCTTTAAACATGTTGCCAACAGAATGAAACAGGTGTTCCCTGTTTACCTACTCGGAAATGCAATCAAATACAAATATTTTCAGAGACAGTTCAATCCCTGTAGTCTAAGACTCTGTGGCCATTGAAATTCTTATGAGTCATTGCCTCCGAATTCATGCCTATGCCACAGGTGAGTCATGAGCTAAAATCATCGAAATTGTTTCATTTAAATCTCTTACAATAGAGTTAGATTTTGCCATATATGGGTTGTATCTTTTCAAAAAAATCAAATTCAATGAAAATTTGCAAATAATTTTCTTCTTTCTAGTTTTTCACAGTAACAGGTGTATTCCTCCAGATTCTAGGACTTTCTCATTTGGCAGCAGAAACTGTGATTTCTGGCTTCTTTGATCCACTATAAGCACATGACATAAACTTTCCCTATTCCTCTTAGAAAATTAACTTTATTGATCCGGTATTTCCTCATTTCTGCATTCTCTGATATTCTAACAGTAGCATTCAGAGCCTGATACCCAGTTTGTGTCCAAAGTGAATATTTCTTTGATTTGGTTAGGTTTGATTTATAGTGCCAGAGACCAAATCCCAGGTCTCATACATGTATGCAAGTGTTTTACCAATAAGCTACAACCCAATCGTGCAATATTTTTCATTTGTTACCTCTATATCCATTTATATACATGCAACCTGTCCTATAATCTGGGAGTTACAGGGGGAGCTTGGACTTAACCTGTGGATAACAATTATTTATAAAATAAAATAGGTCCCAATACATCCCTACCTTCTCTCATAAATATTTATAAGTCTATATCTTGTAAATAGCTTGTTTTAAAAAAATTTTTTTTCATCTTAGCCAGGGATGGTATGCATACCTGTTCTCTCCTAAACACAGCACAAAAGGGACTAGATGACCGCATATCCTCCCTGACACTCTTAAAGATTCCCATACACTGTTATCTCACATTTTCTCTCTTCCATCTACTTCCTAGTTATCTCGCATTAATATCTTCAATTCTAAGTTACTTATCCATTTTGAGAGCATTTGCTTAATAGAAACTAAATAACATACCTTGTGAAAGCCTACTTAAGCAGGTACATATAAACTTTGCAGTATGCTGAGAAACAAAAAAATAATAGAAGGCTACTACCTCAGCTTTCGCTCTTCCCTTGGGTTATTTCACAATACATGATCAAGATATCATGCATGACAGATATAAAGTTACTAATGTCAATGCACATGTGAAATATGTAAAGCTTAATTTAAACATAAATACAGATCTTAATAGTTTCTTCCCATTTCCAAATGTATCTATTGGCATATATACTAAGGTACAAATGCCCCTCCTTGGAGAGCACCACTTCATGCAATGGGGAGTAACACTAGATCTGAACTTCAAGAAAACTCTGGCAGCAATACAGAGAGGGTAAAGGAGATGACCAGTTATCTAAAGTGGAACAGAGTCAACATGACAAGACTTGCATGCAATGGTAGAGTACAGTCGACGAAGTTTGGAAAAGTTACAGTTAGGGACAATGTGGAAAGGGAAGCAGAGGAGGAGATAGAATTTTTGGATGATTTCAAGGTAACAATCCTGGTGACTAGGAAAATGTAGCAGTGGTAACTCAAATGGGAAATGTGCAAGGCAGCAATGTGATGGAAGGACATTTAATAAGAGATTCCTAAAGGATACACCCTAATAAAGGAGTTGAAAATGGGCACCAACACAGGAAAAGAACAAGAACAGTGAAGCATCAAAGTAGCCAAGGGAAACAAAAAGATTTCAAAATAGTAAGATAGACATTTGTGTCCATACTTAAAGGAGACAAGGGACAAAGGCATTAGTGGATGTGGCAAATTACTCATAATACAAACGAACATCTCTGAGTGTTTACCACATGCCAGAGATACTGTTCCAGGCGTTTCAAGTATGAACTCATTTAACACCCACAAAGAATATTATTATCACTCCCATTTTGCTGATTATCAAGAAAATTACATTCCTAAAATGGCAGACACAGAACCCAAATTAGGAGGTGATACAGGTAAGGGACATATGATAAGATTGCCTAGAAATGAGGGGGATAGGTGATAGAGCAGTATTTGGAAGAATGATTTGTTTCTTTTACACACACACACACACACACACACACACACACACACTCGGGAGAGAGGTTATAAACGTGTCTGCTGATTGAAGTGGCAGTAGGTCTAAATCTGCCACCAAAGTATCTCTGGTGCTATGGATAAAGTCGCATTTACAGAGGATAGGGACATGTCAAATTGACCAGGAAGTAGTAAGAATGAACACGTGGTACAGAATAGCCTACTGTCACCAAACAACAGTGTCCTAGTACCATGGAATGACGGGCTCTAAAAACAGAAACTAAAAGAAGGGACAAAGAAAGAACATCTAAGGGCTGTGAAGGAAATGGCAGTGATACAGCATCTCAGACTCCTTCCTCAGGAATGCACTGGTGGAATGGAAACAGTGAATCAGTACAGGCTGTTAAGAGGCTAAAGGAGACAGTCACCTGATTTCCTACATGGAAGATACATAAACCTGACTAAAGACAATGGCTGAGGGCAGAAGGTGTCCAGGGCCTCAATCTCTAGGACAGACACGTGGAAATCTTCCCCTTATAGACAAGTTTCTCTCAGTTATAAAGTTACAGGTCTTTGCACTGTAATTATCTCAAAGGCACACAACACAGACTTATGCAGAGGAAAGAATGTTTAAAGAGCAATGGAAGAGGCAAGTTACTGCACTGAACCATTTAAACTGCTACACTTCCCTAAGATGCTGGGGAAGTGAGTTCATTCATACTTTGGAAGCAGAACAAAAAGTAAGTAAAGGAGTCACGCTGGGAAAATTTCTGGAAGAAAATTTTAACTAGCTAAGTGAATCACTGCGCTAGATTTTGTTTAGATGCAAAGTGGTGGTTAAAAAAAAAAATAAACAGCAACTATGTTTTAGATACCTTACATTATTTTATTTTACTTTTTTGACAGGGTCTCCCATAGCCCCAGCCTGCCTAGAACTCACTATGTAGATCAGGCTGGCCTTGATTTCACAGAGCTCTGCCTGCCTCTGCCTCCCCAGTGCTGGGTAGATTTTATAACTCATATCTCAAGAGTAAAAGCATTCTTTCCTAAAGTCACCTTTATCATAACTATTACAGTAAAAAGACAGTCATTATCTTAAAGTAATTATAAATGTGTGACATATTACCTTTGAGTAATTTATATCTTAATTAATCATAAATCAAACTCATATAATTTTTTTATATTTAAACTCCAAACATGAACCCCCTTGAAAACCATGTGATATAAACAGAATAGGAATGATTTCTAGAACACTTGGTAGATATTCTTGTTTGCTTGTTCTTAAGAGTTATAGAAATATAAACTAAATACAAAAAGACCTTGAACAATCAGGCTTAATCAACCTTCTGACATTCCGACCCATCACTATTATCTACAAAGTTCACAATCCAGAACCACAACTGAGTTTAAAAAAAATAACAGTCACAAAAAAAGTCTCATAATGTCTTAAGTTTCCATTTTTGTGTGAGGCCACAAGTTAGACACTCCTGAGTCTTGGATCATGGTTCAGGGTCAGTTAATAATTACTTGTGAGATCTTTTTTTTTAGGGTTTCTGATAATACTACATTGTGAACATACAAAGGGTACAAAATGAATTTTTTTCCAGACTATTTCAAAGGATGGTGCCAGTCCATCATTGTCTGCAAAGCACCTTCACATACTGTTATTGTAGGTCATTTTGTCTCTAAATTAAAGTAAGATATCATATATGTCCATAGTCTGGGCCTGTACTGAAATGGGGGGGGGGGGTCCCCTAGAGGGCTCTTAGTCTCATTCATAAAAGAATTAAAGAATGTACCTGAACAGCAGAAAGCAGTCTACCCCTTTTCAATTGTAAAAGTGAACTAAACTGGATTCAAGGTACATCAAATGTACCTGGCCATTGTGGTGCAAGGTTACCCTTGGCTACACAGGGAGATTGAGGCCAGCCATAGCTAGGTGAGACCCAGTCAAAAAAAAAAACTAAAAAATAAAACAAAAATAAACAAAAACACACAGCTCTACAAATACAGATAGCAAATTTACTAAAACAAAAAGATTTTATTTAATGAGGACTACTCATAACATGTATAATTTATTAATTTAAAATCAATATTGATATTAAGAATAATAAATGTTAGGCATCTGCACACAGCCTTGATGATGTGAGTCTGATTACTGGATCTCACAAGGTGGCAGGGGAAAAGCGACTGACCTCCACATTTGTGCTATATGGCAGCCATCCCTGTGCACACACACACACAAAAATAATTTTTTAAAAAGAATAAATGTTAGCATTTAAGTTAATCACATACTAAGTAAAAACCAATAAATTGTTATTAGCATTTGCATCATCTGCTAAATGAGAACAGTTCAGAAAAAAAATTGTTACTATTTTCTAAATTTTTTTAAATGCTTATAAAAGCCACTGAGGCTTTGCCCTTCCTCCAGCTCTGGCCATTTCCACTGGGAGTGCCTTTCACCCTTAATAAACTGCCTCCTTCTTCTGTCACTATCCATGTGTTTCTGTACAAATCTTTTTTCAGGAACACAAGAACCTGGAAATCTCAGTGGGTGCCCACTGGACTCCAGTGCACACCTTTAAATACCCCTAGTTCAATTTTGTAAAATGTTTACATTTTCCCTTAATAGTATCGATAATTTCATATTCTCAATAAAGCATATTTTCAACATCTTGCTTCAAAAATTGTATTAGTTACCAAATACTATTCTTTCGAGAATACTAAAAGAAATGCTATGTTATTTCTCTGTGTGCGCACACAAACCCTCAGATACCATGCATCTTTTTTTCAGGTTGAGGGGGCGAGGAGGTGTCAGGAAACAAGGTCTCTCACTGGTCTGGAACTTGCCAAGTAAGCTAGGTTGGCTGGCCAGAGAGCCCCAGGGATCCTCCTGCCTCCATTTTCTAGTGCTGGTATTACAAGGCCACCACCAGGATTGGCTTTTTTTTAAATGTGGGTTCTGGATTCAAACTCAGGTCCTACTGCTTACAAGGCACTTTGCCAACTGAGCTATCTTCCTAGTGCTTACTTTTAAATACTAAGTTAAAATTTTTCTACCAAGTGCAACCGATTATGACTAGTAATAATCAGATGCATACAGATTAGAGATGCAAGTGCCAACATCTCAGTAAGAAGGTCCGGATACCGGCGCCATCTTGTAATGGCGGCGGAGGCTGTGGCTCTCCACATATAACTATATTAATTCAACTGTGAACCTAGAATCTTGCACCTACTTCTGAAAGAGATGTGCTGTTGCTCTGGAGTGTGTTACTGAATATGTTAAAGCTGTAGTGAAAAGCTCCTAAACATGTAGTTATTAAAAAATTTTTAAAGTATAATGATTAAAAAAATAATTCTTCAAAGCATAAAAATTTGCTCCTTAAAAAAAAAAAAAACAAAACTTCTACCACAAGAGACTCTGCATGTACATGTGTACGCCTCCCTATTAACAATGCCAGTGGGATGTACATTCTAAGTCCTTCATGGCAAATTTCATGTCTTTGCTTGCAAGTCTGAGCAGATCACCAAAATGAACAAAGCCCAGCTATGCATAGTTTGTTTGATATTATTTACCCTTCCTACAAATTCCTCCAAAATTAAATTGTGTTATCTGGTCTACAATGTAAAAAGTAAAAACAATAAAAATACACAGTTGGAGGAGAGTGGAAATGGAACAAAAATAAGAGACTAGCAACAGAAAAGAGCCTTAGAGCCACCAGCTAGCAAGCTGAAGCAGGAATTACAAATTCACTCAGGAGGAATCAGAAGCTTGGAAAGGTGTCAAAAAGCACTTAAACGGTAAAACTAAGATTCAAAACAAATTCTATTTGGCTCTAAAAAAACATCCATTTCTTTCACCAGTTCATAAGGCATGGTAGGCACAGTATCAGCTGCAACAAAAGTAGACTAATGCCATGAAAATGGGAAGCTCAGGGACTACTTCTGAAGCATGCACAGCAAGCTGAGGATGCCTATGGAGCAAGGAGGTCACAAAACAGAGGGATTCCATCGGGTGGGAGCAAGAAATTGTTTGTCGCCTAAAAAGGCAGCTGCTGCTTGGCTTTAAACAGGTACATGGGCAGGTATCAACATACCATCTTCTCTTCCCAAGAGAAACAAGATAGTCTCAACATTTTTAGATACTAGTAAGTTTTAAAAATTAAATACCCTACTGTTCATGATACATATTCACCATTAGTATCCAGTTCCTGGAGCTGTCCCCAGCCTCCAGCATGCTGAAGTACAGCTATCATTTCTAACACAAGCAGAAGTACTCAAGTATGGAACCCAAAGGCAAGCAAAGGCAGATCAAGAACTGGAAGGCTAGGATTATATGGACAACTATACACACCTGCTTAGTCTAAGCTGAAATTAGTTATTAGCTAAGTGCTTCATTCTGGTTTTTAGTTTTCAGTTTCTCAAAGTTGCACAAGGAAGAACAGGAGGGAAGACAGAAAGGAAGGAAGATACAAGATAATTTTTATGACCAGACAAAACCTACTTTTAATGAGTCAAACCACCAGTTACAGAAACTCTATAACATCACTAATCCTGAATAAGATTAAATTTGAGTAATATAAAATCTGTCATTTTTTAAATTAGTCTTTGATTTTAACCAACAAAGCAGGCCACAGGAAAGCAATATATCAATGGGATTAACATTTCAAACAAGATAAAAAAATTAAAATGAACATTTCACATGTTCAAGAGTTTGAGCAAAAAAAAAAATAAGCCAAAGATGCAAATACAGCATACCCAATACAGCTGATTCCTGTTCTCTGTATATTCTTGATTTGTTTTATTTTCAGGGAAATATATTTATCAATAGATTCAAAACAGTGTAGCTGCAAACACAACAGAATCTCTGAAAGTAAAAAGTGACCTAAGACTGAAAGCAGTTTCTATTTTACAGAACAGTGTGATTTTTAAATGTTTCAAAGAAAATATTTTCCAAACATTTTACTTAAGGCCTCAAGACAATTCCTTTCACCTGCGTGCCTCTTGTATAATCTCAGTAAGAAACATGGCATCTGACAGAGTCCCATAGCACTACAGGCACACAGAGCCTTCAAGTAATCCCACCATGTCACTTTCTGAAATGATACTTAAGGTATTTTTTCAATGCAGCTATAATAAACAGGGTGTGGTGACATACACCTGTAGTCCCTGCACTCAGGAAGTGCAGACAGGGGGATCAAAAGTTCCAGGTCATCCTCCATTACCTACCAAGTTCAAGGCAAGCCCTTGATACATTTCATTGGACTCTGTCTCAAGCATTAAATTTTTAAAAATAAAAAATAGCAGATGGCTACTGTTCCCAACCGCTGTATTTCCCACAAAGTACTCATAAGTTCAACAAATAAACATTTCTATGTGAATTGTTTTTAATTCACAAACACCATAGATAGGTGTACAAATTTTATAGGGGAATCAGACACATTTTTTTTCTTAAATTTAGAAGACTGGGATCTAAAAAGAATGTCCATTCCATAGAGCCTAACCTCACAACCTCCCCTCACAGAAATCGCCAGGTGAAAAGAAATTAATATGCATTTGGTTTATTATCTTTAAAAGGGGGACATTTCAAAGAGATTAAAGTTTTTATTATTATTATCTCTTTAAAGAAATTGTCTACTCTGGTAGCATGGGTTGTCCATATCCAAAATCCAAGTGTGGTCACTAGTTGAATTTTTCTTTTCTGAAATGAGTTTACAAAGGAAAGCTATTAAGTTAACAAAATGTCTCATCCCTGCCTCAGACTAACTCACTATATATAGAACCTATAAAGTTAAGATGCCAGCAGCTCTTTTTCTGACAAAAAAGAAGTTAAATTTTTTTCCCATAATGGGCTTTCTCTGACTACTCAGAAATGTACTGAGGAATAACAGTTTTGCTTTTGCTTTATCTAAAGAAGAAAAAACTTATGCTCACCAGCCTAAAAATGAAAATATGGAAGAAATGTATCATTCCAGACTTCTTTTCATTTATGAACTATCCCAAAAGACCAAAAGAAGGAAGATGATGAGGAACAGCAGAAGCAGCAGCAAAGGAGGGAGATGAAGAGAGAAAGAAAAGAATCAATGATAAAGGGATGGCATGAGAAGGGAAGGGTATTCTAGAGCACAGACCAAGTACAAAGAGATGCCTCTGGACCAGCCAATGATCTCCACCGAGCTCATACCACAGATCAGTTCCACATCTGCAAATGGCTGCAAATGTTTACTGACCTTCAATGAGATGTTTCATTTTGTATTTCTTTTTTTTTTTTAATGTTAATAATTACTGGATGCCAAAGATATGATTTTCTTTGACACATGTCAAACAAGGCAGTGACAACTATAAGGAACAGATTCAACTTTCTGGAACACAATGATGTGTTTTCCATTGATATTTTTTCAAACACTTGGAGAAGACGAAAACACAGTTTATGGAACCAAGTGCAAACTCCAGTTTCTATGATCTTTTATCTAAGTGTCCCTAACTTGGAACTTCCTCAAAATGAAAAGTAACTAAACTTATTTCTTTCACATCATAAATACATAAATGAAAAAGGTCTTTTTCAGAAAAACTTAATAAACACCAGAAGGGTTTGAAGGGCCCAGAGTCAAATGGGAAATATGCAAAGTTTCTGGGCAAAATACTCGTTCTGGCTGGGCATGGTGGGGCACGCCTTGAATCCCAGCACTTGGGAGGCAGAGGCAAGTGGATCTCTATGAGTTCAAGGCCTGCCTGGTCTACATATTGAGTTCCAGGCCAGCTGAGGCTACAGGAAGACTCTGTCCCAAAAAGATCAAAAAAAGAGAAAAATACTCATTCTGTTTATCTGTTCCTACTTCTCTGTGTCTGTAAGGTTAAAATGCAGCCACAGTGAGCACTGAAAGCTTAACTGCATACCAGGAAAGGACAGATGGGTAGCCAGGGCAAGCCACACACCAATTCAATGGAGTTTTCCCTGCCAGCTAAGGATCACAGGGATGCTACTAAAGAATTTAGGTTAAAAAATAATAATAATTTAGGTAAAAACAAAGCAAGAAATAGAGCCCAATGCCAGTTTTAGGGATCAGCACCCTTTCCTAGCATCTTAGATGCCAGATAAAAAAGTAAAAGTTCCATCTCTAAAGATTTCCAGTAAGTGAGAAGAGGGCTACCCCATACAAATGGGTAGAACAATCACCAGTTTGACCTGCACTGGAGAAACAAGGGAAAAATAAGGACACATCTTTTTCAAACCTCAAAGAAAAAGCAAGAAATATAGCAAGACAAGTCATAATAAGAAATAAACTTAATTAAATTCATACTTGGGTTTTGTCCCACCCAAGCAAGAAGTCAACTACTTCAGAGGTATTAGGTACAATGGCCAATTTCTGTTGTGCTGTGTTCAGATTACAGTTTTAATAGTCTATAAACTGATGACAGATTATAAATTTGCAATAAACCCAGGCTTTGTCTTTTCTACAGAACTCAATCTGTACCTGCAACAGGTCGTCCATCATATGTTGATTTTGTGCAATCAATCACATGTGATCATTTATTGTGTATCTGCTGAGCTATCTGAAAAGCAGAGCATAAGGTTGAGGGTACTCCTTGTCCAATAAAGTCTCCTTTTTACATATCATCTTACACCCATCAGATATTAGCATATTTATCATCTCTAGAGACAAAAGTCTAGATTACATATACTAACACTATAAAGGGCACAGCGAGTGCTACTGGTGACTCATTCCACATCCCCCTTCTTTTGCTGTTTTGTTTTGTTTTGCTTTGTTTTGTTTTGCTTTGTTTTGTTTGAGACAGGGTCTACCTATAGCCCCAGCTGGTCTGGAACTTGCTATGTAGAGCAGGCTCATTTCAATCTCACAGAGATCTGCCCACCTCTGCCTCTTGGGTACTGGGATTAAAGGCATGCACCACCACCACACATCATCCCCTTCTTGATTAAACCCCAGTGTTGTTGAACCATCTACCATGTGCATATAGCCATGTACTTTAGGGGAAAAAAAAAAAAAATCAGTCAACCCTGTCCCCAGCTCCAACAAGTAGATTCTGATTTCTAAGCTAATCACAGTAGATGGTTTAGAAAGGCTATATGACAGTTCTTCCCAATGAAACATATGAAATCTAACTGAGTGCTTCTGGGAAAGATTTCCTAAGGGGAAAAAATATCAGTTTCACCCTGCACCCCTCCTTCTCTAGTCACTGTCATTTCTGGAAGTGCTATCTGCAATTGCTAAAGCAGCCTAAGACCAAACGGGAAGCCTGACTGAGAGCTAAGCTCATGTCAGAATGGTAGAGCTGACAGGAGAGAATTCAAAACTCTAGTGACATGATCAAGCCACACACTGCCTGGATCCAACCAACCTCTAGATTCTCAGTGTTATAAAATCATAAATCTCACTACTGAAGCTTGCTTGATTCAGGCTCTATTACATATAGACAAAGAATCCTAAATGACCCATATTAGTGCTTCTTCTCCTGGACACATAGCAGGATGACCCTTCCTGGTTCCCTGGGGATGGACAGAGCCATGCAACTCGGTGTGAGAACTGAAACTCTCTCCAACTTACCCTTTGACAAGCACCAACACATAATGTTTACTCCATTCGCCTGGTTTCTTCAGCAATAATGATGGGCAGGACACCCCTCCACCACATTGAAATCATTTGGAAGCTACTAGCTGCTGTAATATAACCTTGTTTTCAGAAAACATTTTATTTTAAAAATAAAAATGAGGGACCGAAGAGATGGCTCATCGGTTAAGACTGGCTGCTCTTGCAAAGGACCTAGGTTCAGTTCCCAGCACACACGTGGAGGCTAACAACCATCTCTAAATCCAGTTCCAGGATATCCAATGTCCTCTTCTTACTTCCATGGGTGTTGTATAGATGGGTGCATTCACATACATGCAGGCGAAACATTCATATACATAAAAATAAATCAAAAAATGTTTTTTAAAAAGTTAAAGAAACATTTATCTGGGTTTCAAATTAGCAGCAAGTAAAAGCGGGAGAAACCACAGATTGTGATCATAAATTCTACTGGACATAAAGGAGTGTTGGCTATGGTTAAATTCCAGGATTGCCCTGGTGAAAGAGACACCTCTCTCACCATTTTGTGGGGCTGTAGGGAGGTGACAGGATCTGAATTTGAGTGTGGACTTTACTGTGCAGCTGTAAATGTGGGGCGCCCACTCTTCTGTAAATAAACCCCTACCCTATGTTCTGTTAAAAAATAATAATAATAGCTGGGCGTGGTGGCGCACACCTTTAATCCCAGCACTGGGGAGGCAGAGGCAGGCAGATCTCTGTGAGTTCAAGGTTTGCCTGGTCTACATAGTGAGTTCCAGGACAGCTGGGGCTACAAGGAGACCCTGTCTCAAAAAAGACAAATAATAACAATAATAAACAAATAAAATATTTAAAAAGAAAGAATTGCCCTGGTGAAAAAAAAATAATAGTTTCTTGGAAGGCCCCAGAAGTAACTGGCCAGGATCGTACAAACAAAATAGCCCAAATGAGCTGACCAGCACTGCATAAAGACATTTTCTATCTTAGTCTGTTGGGTTGCTATAACAAAAATATCTTACTCTAGAAAAAATTGGGGTTGGGGAGCACAAAACAATCTAAACTTCTCCCTTTTTATGCCCCATAGAAATCCTAAGAGGGTAAATAATTCTTTAGTGAAGACTGGTACTGGCAAGAATCTAAAAGAATGAGCCCAGTGGGCTGACAGAACATGACAGAACCAGGTTTTTGACATTCTAGTTAGTAACAGGAGTGCTTTTCAACTTTTGCATATCTATACAAATAATCAGCTATCCAGGGCACAACAAAGAAAGAGCATAAAATGTCTCAACCTCTGTATCATACCAAAGAAAAAGAGCTCCATTTGATTACAGCCATTTCAAACTGTTATCTAGCTTGATCATGCAAAGACAAAAGCTGTGAATTGCTGGGACCTACTGTGGTCCTAGAGATGCTATTAGGTATAGGTATCTTAGAGAGATACAGCCACTTATCACTCTCCACCACATATTGCAAAAGTTACTTTAACCCATCTGTTTTCTTTCTTGATTTATAAGTGGAAATGGGTAAAAAGTGCAATGGGAAGTCATGATTTCCATGACCCTTTAACCCAGTAACTGAGCAGCCTGCCTTCAAATGCTGCTGCCAGGAAGCCTTGCTTTGCAAACTGTGCATCCAAAGCTGTTTCTCAAACACCTTTCAGTCCATTTCATCACACTGCTCAAAGCACTGCACCTCTCAGCACAGCTCAAAACTGCCATCTACCCATTCTCTCATCAAAAAGGCTTTGGTGGGGCTAGAGAGATGGCTCAGCAGTTAAGCCCAATGGCTGCTCTTGCTGAGGTCTTGGGTCCGGTTCCCATCACCCACCTGGCAGTTAACAACTGTCATGTTCATGTTCAGTTCCAGGAATCCAACACCCTCTTCTGGCCTCCACAGGCATTACACATACATACACATACACATACACTTACATACACATACATACACATACATACACATACACTTACATTCAGACAAATAAAGCACATTTTATGAAATACTTTTTTTTTGAAAGCAGTTCAAAAAACTAAAGCATGAACGCAGCACCCTCCACACCTTTAAGAGTAGCCAAATAGTCAGACAAGATCTCAAAACACAGGCCTGTGCACACAGAGACACATGTTGTTGCACCCAGCCATTTACACTCAACACACAATCTGCTAAAGTGACAAGACAGGTGATAGGGAATGCCTGTCCCACAAGGTTGAGGGAATTCCACAGCAAAACAAGAACAGCTGAGGAAGAACTTAAGCACAATCAACAGACCAGAATCTCAGACAAAGAACAATGGGCACACTCTCCCCACCCTGCAGAAGGGAAGATGGAAGAACAGCAGTTCAGAACAGCTGCAGTTAGACAAGGCAGCACAGGCAGAAGGGCTAGTCACATGACTGTAACAAAATACTTTAATCACAGTCTTTACAGAGAATCAGAACTAGGTGGACAGCACAGGAAATAACTAGCCAACCAGCTCCAAAAGGGTTGTTTTTAGGAAAGAGTAATAGCCTCAATCCCACAAAATCAATAGTTACTGTGATTTCTTTCTCCATATACGAAATCTTAAAAAAAAAAAAAGTCAATTTTTCTAGTCAAACTTGCATATAAAAAAAATATTAAACTTTAAAAAATCATACCCTTAAACTATACTTCTAACAGTCTAATTTGTTAGATGGTAGGTCAACAACAATCATGCCAAGTCATAGTCTAAGTAAGAGGTGTGTAGGTCAGCTGGAGTTGGAAACCTGGGTAGGCAGACATTCTCTTGTTTCAATGTTTCTGCTGTAAAAAAGCAGTAGCAAATGGGTTTCTAAAGTCCCAGTACTTGGCTGGGCACCTGAATGCAGTACACAGGTTTTACTGAATATGAAATGTCTTCATAGACTCCTGTGTTAAAAAGTTGGTCTTATTTTAAAACATCCTGGAAACTTTATTTTATAGGGCCTACCTAGAGAAGTAGGTCACTTGGGAGGCGGGGTGGGGGTTCTTGGGGGCTAAATCTTGTCATAGTCCCCATCTCTCTCTCTCTCTCTCTCTCTCTTTACTTCCTATCTACACAAGGTAAGCAATTTTGTACCTCCATGCTCGTCCACCATGATGTTCAGCTCACTGCAGCCCAAAAACAACACACCCAATTTTGAACTGAAATCTACATAATCATGAATCAAAATAAATCTTTCCTTTTAAATTGTTCTCTCAAATATCTGTCAGAGTGACAAAGAGTCTGATTAAACACACATCTCCTGAAACTGAACTGATCAAATTCTTAGTAGCAGTTAAAAAGATTCAGACATCTGCCAGCAAATAGGACACAGGAGCCAATAATATACGCACAGTCCCTAAGCAGCTCCTGGGACCCTGTTTGGGCTCAATAACTGATGACCATTACAATCACAATATTACTAGAGTGAGCCCTTACTCTCTACAAACACCATATTGCAGAAGTTTTCTTCTATGAGGTATTTAGATTAATAATCATAAAGAACCCATTAAAGTAATAAATTATTTAGAATGATGTGAACATAAATATCTCAAACAGATACATTTTAGCATAAAATATAAATATGTATTTATTTTTCAGCTTTCTGATATATAGGCCAGGCACAAATTCAAGGTGCTTGCATAGACCATACAACTGATTCTCTAAAATACTAGATCTGTATCTTTTTTTAGGTTGTGCCATGATTTCACTGCAAGCCAAGCAGGACTCTGGCTTCTCTGAGACAGAAGTCACTGGCAGGTGTTGAGAAGAGTGGCATGATCTGACTTCATTTATATCGTATTATTTTTGTTGGGAAATAGGGATACAAACCAAGAAGCTATTATAACAAAAGCAAGTGAAGTAATTTTCTATTCTAAGAGGCTATGCTAACACAGCAGCATCACCAGGGCTCTACCCACTAGGTACCAATAGCTCTCTGCCCCACTGGCTATGATAACCATTAGGTTTCTTGATAGTGGTTACAAAATATTTCCTGGTTGAGAATCCTTATTCTAGACAATATACCTGAAAATAACAAAATAATCACATTTTAATTTTAAATTGAAAACTTTAATTCACTGTGATAAAAATTACAACTTCAGACAGATGAAATAAAGCATATTTCTGGTATTAATATAAAAACATTCCACTTAAACATTCTACCATTTTATTTTTCTCTTCTATTTCCCAACCTCCTGGTGCACAAGTACTCAATGATTTGAACTTAATTACAGTCATCTTCAAAAGCAACTGTCCCAGGTAAAATCTGCTAACAACTTTACAAATTAAAAATAAATATATATATGCTTACATATATATGTATGTATATACATATTCCTGTTTAACTCTCAGTTCAAGTTCAGCAAGTGTAAAGCAAAGGGTAAATGAGTATGTAATCAAAACCAGCAGGCCTATGTATGGAGCCACATCTCCACTCTGAACATGCAGGATACAGCAGTGAATAAAACATGCAGTTTCACCTAGTGTGGTTGCCTGTGCCTTTAATCCCAGTCCTTGGGAGGCAGAGACAGGGAGATCTCTGTGAGATGAGGCCAGCCTGGTCCACATAGTAACTTCCAGGCAGGCTGTAACTAGGGAGACCCTGAAACACAAAACAAACAAAAGAACAGGCAGTTTACTGGTCCAGTAGATTTTCACTCCTATCACAAAACTAGAAAGTCAACAGACAGCAGTAGCAATCTAGAGTACACTCTGGATTTAGTACCATGAGATCTGTCTTTTATGAGATTGTAATCCAAGACTTTTGCACCATCATTTGTACAAGGGCATAATCTAGTAGGAAAACATCACATCATGAACAGCTTCAAAGTAGATACACAATAGCTGAAATCATCTCCAACCCTGCTATTCACTAATAAATGAGAAAAAAGAGTGCAAAATAAAAGAGGGGAAAACTAACTTGTACACTGGGGTTTTACGAGACAAATTGTTTTCTCAAAGCATGGAGACAAAATTCCTTAGGAATATTATATGAAAATGTGGCTTCTTTCCCTTTCATAACACCCTAATACCTAAATGCTGAAAAACCTTTGGTGCACCTTCCTATTTCAAATGTAATTAAGGAACATACTTCTTTCCTATATTAGAAAAGGCAACTTATGGCTGAGAGATGACTCAATGCATAAAGTGCTTGCTGCACAAGTGTGAGGACCAGATTCAGATCCCCACAACCCATGTAAAGGTGGACCAGACAGGTATCTGTAATCCCAGTGTACCTACAGCAAGATGGGAGCCAGAGACAGAAAAATCCCTGGGAGTTTCTCAGTTAGCCTATAGTACATAGTGGCAAACAACAAAAAAATCCTGTCTCAAACAAGGCAGAAGGCAAGGACCAATCTCATAGGCAGCCTCTGACCTCCATTTAGGCACCAATGGCAAGTGGGCACCTACATACACAAATACACACACACACACGCACACAAGCACATGCACACACACAAACATATTTTTATTTATTTATTTATTTATTTTTGGTCTTTTTGAGACAGGGTCTTCCTGTAGCCCCAGCTGTCCTGGAACTCACTATGTAGACCGGGCTGGCCTTGAACTCAGAGATCCGCCTGCCTCTGCTTCCCAAGTGTTGGGATTAGAGGCGTGCACCACCACACCTGGCACAAAAACATTTTTTTTTAAAGACTTTACTTAATTACATGTTTAAATATAATGAATGTAACACTTTATAAGCCTCAAATCACAAAACAAAAGACAAAAATTCTGCACTGCTTCTCTTAATGAAAATTACTGCATATTCAGCTCTTCATCTTTATCCAATGGATATCTTATTCATCCAGTCAAGAGCTCCACTCATTTGGAATCTTTCTATCATAACCCTTAGAAAACTATTTTCATGTCTTCATAGCTGTCCTGGAACCACAGTAGAAAACATGGCATAACACTCAACTACATTTGCCACTTTCATTTCATTTTCATCCAGTTATTCAATCTTACTTCCTTTCAAATAGTTCACAGATTTAAGGGGCTGATTTTGTTTTGTTTTTTAACTTGCATGGCCAGCTTCAGTAAGGATCTAGTGAGATAAGAGATCACATTCAAACTGATCCCAAATAACAACAAAATGTAGGAGAAGATCCTAAATATACATTCAACATAAAATCTAATTTGACTTCCCCCTGATGACTTCACTCTACTTTTCAAGACATTCAAGCAACAAAGAAAGAATGAAAAGGTAAAGAAAACCTCAACAGGATCAAACGTCCCTTGGGTTACAGAACAATCACTAACCAGGACAATGTCCTAGCAATTTAAAACTTAGGCACGGGGCTGCAGAGATGACTCAGTGGTTAAGAACACTGACTGTTCTTGCAGAAGACCCAGGTTGGAATCCCAGCACCCACGTGGCAGCTAATAACTGTCCATAATTCCAGTTCCAGGGGATCCGACAGCCTCTTCTGTCCTCCATGGGCATTGCACGACATGGGTGCACTTACTTACATGTAGGCCTAACACTCATACGCATAAAATAAAAATAATAAAATATTTTTTAAAAAACCTTAGGCACCACTTATTTACTCAGGAGTCCATCTGCAGACACCAACAGCCTCTCAAAACAAGACAAATCATCCTGGTTCTCTCCTTATGAGCAAAACACATAAGCAATAGTTTTGTACATGCTGCCAAAAGACTACATACATTAAACTAGACCTAAGATACTATTTTTTTTTTTTTTATTGTGGAAGGAAGGGGAAACTGCATTCCTTAGCCTCTTCTCATTTGGATTTTAAGATGTTCACCTGAATCCCCTTGCTTCTCCACCTTCATTCACTGCTAATACAATCTTATGAATGAAGAAAGAAAAAAGAAAAGTCCTTTAAGTACATTGAAGTCAAAGAAATAAATCCTTTGGAGCATATTGCCATCTATTCTTCCAATGCCTCCTACCTTATCTGACCTCAAATGCTTTTTTTCCTGGTATCTGTGAATATATGCCAGAAGTGGACACATTTTCTGTTATATACCAGGAGTTATCAATCCATTGACTCACTTGAGAACCTCCTTTGGTGCTATCTTCCCGAGTTTGCTTTTTGTCTGGGGTTTTGTTTTGTTTTAAGGGACAGAGCAGGAAACAGAAGAGGGAAAAGAGTTCTACACAGTCCTCCCCCCCATGTTTCCCCTCCCCCTCTAGCCACCCCAAATGACTGTGAGAACTTCCTGCAGTGAGAACACTATGAATAGGGTCTGGCAGACAGGAAAGATACTGCAGGACTAGGAATGCTCTGAATAAAGCTTCTATGCAGCCACGAAATTAAAGGGATTCAGGAGCAACACAAAGGGCCTAGCTATTTAATGCATTCAGTCTTTTATTTTACAGTATAATTAGGCAGCATACAAATGAAAGCCTTTTCCAAGGAGCTGGACTGGACTAACAAGGCCAGATGAGCCTCCTCTACATGCTAGCCATTTTTCTTCCTGAGTTGATGTTGTTCTTACTCTTAGACAAACATTTCACGAAGAAGTTGGCCAGATATAATAATTTAATCCACCCTTCAAAATGAGTACAAATCATCTTTTACCTAGGGGTCAAATTCCAAGGCACATTCAAGTTTTCCTCCTTTAAAGGTCCCTACACACAATTTATTTTAGAGACAGTGTTCAGACAGGGCAGACTACCTCCTTACTCCCACAAACACTCTACGTACTTCACCCTTTCTTATGAAATAGTAATGACACTACAATATATTTTCTGACCAATGCTGCCTATGAGGCTTGTGAATAAGCAATCTGCCACATTTTTCAGATGTGTAGTTTTCTGAAATCAATCCAAGATTCACTCTGGGTCACTGACATCAGAGTTTCAGTACTCAAAAATCATATGATAGTTGACAAGCTTTTTTTTTCTTTTAGTTTGCTGAGCTCTGTTTTGTTTCAATGCTACTGTCTCTGTTTCGGTGCTAACTGTGGAATCAATACTATCTGAGAAATAGCCTTTACAATGAATAAAAATGGGACTGAGAGATGGCTCAGCAGGTAAAGGAGGAACACACATGGTTTTTCCAGCTTTTTTTCCCTATCTTTCTCAGCTAATTATTATAGAACGCAGAAAGAAAGCCAGCAGTCAGCTCTCTGTAGTTTTAATACATCTAACCCAGTCTGTCTCTGAAACTGTTCATTTGAAACTAGTTCAGTATTTCTGCTTCAAATCTTTAATTAAAGTCAAATTTTTCCTCTGATTTGTGAAGACTCATCATTGATTCATATGTAAAAAAGAAACATTAGCTAACATTCACTATTAAGTAATTTTTCTAAAACTATAGTTGTGAGGGGCTGAAACTGTAGCTCAGCTAGTAGGCTGTATGCCTGGCATACATGGAGCCTTGGGTCCAATCCCCAGTACTACATAAACCAGGTGTGGTGGTATAGGCAGGAGCATCAAAAATTCAAGGTCATCATCAGCTACATAACAAGTTTGAGGCCAACCTAGGAAACATGAGACCCTACTGCAAAAATAATAAGAATAAAGAAAGAATCACAAAAAGGACCAATTATAACATTAAGAATTTTTCTTTCAATCAGAAATCTCCCATAGATTTAATGGGCCAGTGACTATCACTTTGATATTGAAAATACTTTGAAAATAAAGTATTTTTATAGTGCTGGTGGTTATTAAAATCTACTCAAAAAAGTCTCTGATTTCTTCCAACATTACAGCTCTTCCTAGTAAATAGTCCACAACTCACTACTAAAGATAGCACATGCTCTGATTAAGTTTGTAATTTCTCACACCCATAAATGCTACTGAATGACTCTTGCAAATGATTTTAATAGCACTACTTGCTCAGTTCACAATAAGAAACCAACAATGATTTCTAGATTTCTTAATGAAATGTTAGTTTATTAATGGTTTGGGAGTCATTCAAACTATATTTTCATACATTACTATTAGGTAATAGAAATTAAGATTGTGCTGATGATTACACATTTTATGTTTCTTATTCTCAACCATGGTAAATTAAACATTCTCTTGGATTCAGTATGTGAGAGGCTGACCTTTGCCCACCCTTTTTATAAAAGGTGGTCAGAACAAGAGCATTTTCAATTTTAAAGCTTAAACAGGTATTCATATTAAGCAAATAATATTAAACCCTAAAATGAAATACTATTTATAGGTAATTACTGTTTTTAGTGTTATCCAAATCCTAGTCTTAAAAACATCAAGCTAGGGACAGGAGAGATAGCTCAGCAGTTAAGAGCACTACTGCTCTTATAGGACCCAGGTTCAGTTCCCAGCACCAACATGGCATCTAACAACTGTCCTTAACTCCAGTTCCAAGGGATTTGACACCCTCATATGGCCTCCACATGCATTGTGCACATATACTATACTTGCATACATGCAGGCAAATCACAAATAAACATGAAATAAAAATAAATAAGTAATTTAAGGGGATGGAGACAGGGTGGCTCAGCAGTTAAAAGCACTTGCTGATCTTGCAGAGGACTCAGGTTCAATTCCTAGCACCCACATGGTGGCTAACAACCATCTGCAACTCCAGTTCCAGGGGACCCAATATGCTTTTCTGGCCTAGACAGGCATGCACATAATACATGTGACCTGACATACATACAAGAAAAACGCTCATACACATAAAATATTAAAAATAAAATAATAAAAATTTGAAGAACATCAAGCTGGGTGTGGGGGCACATGCCTATCTACAACCCCAGCACTAAGGAAGGTCAGACAAGAGGATCATAAATTTGAAGCCAGTCTGGGTTACACAGCAAGTTCCAGACCAGCCTAGATTACTTAGCAAGACCCTGTCTCAATACATACATACACATATATATACATGCACAAATACACACATATCCACACTCATCAAGCACACTTATCAAACTATCTTCAACTCTGTAAACACTGTTCATATCCTTCCTTCTTATAGCCCAAGCTAGCCTGGAACTCACTTTGTAGACCATTTCAGGCTGGCCTCTTATCTCACAGCCATTCATCTGCCTCTGTCTCCCAAGTGTGGGATTAAAGGCGTGTGCCACCACCCCCTTTTTTTGGGGGGGGGGCTGGTGTTTTGAGACAGGGTCTTACTATGTAGTCCTGGCTGGCCTAGAACTTGCGATGTAGATCAGGCTGGCCTTGAACATACAGAGATCTATCTGCCTCTACTTCCACCTGCAAGTGCTGGGATTGAAGGCATGCCCTACCATGCCCTGTAATATGCCCTGCCTAGCAGTTATTCTTTGTTAACATAGGACATAAAACAAATAAAGGACTTCAAACTCCACACTTCAAAGGCAAGATAGAAAGGTCTCTCTAATATATTCTCCAAATCCAAAATAAACTGAAATTTATCGACAAATTAAGACGTTATTACTGTATGAGCTAAAAATCTGTGTATCTGTATAAAAATTATCTCTACTATTGTACAGCACTGCACTAATAACACATGATTATAATCACCTTTAACACATGCCAATGAAAAAAGTAGTACTAATATCACTGAAATGAAGGCTGAGATACTAGCAGACAGCCTGAGAAGGTGGGTTCTGACCTCCGTGTAGGGCTCTGATCTCAGCAGACCGCCAGAGAGTGCCAAATTCGGGCCTCCCTCTGGCCTCTCTCTGAAAGAGGGACTGAGAATGCAGGGGACTGCCTGAGAGCCCTGGGTCCTGTCTCCAGGAGGTGGTGAGCTCCCCCTAATTGCACCATACCCATCCCCCTGCCTGGGATTTCTTGAGGCCCCTCCCAAAGCCTCAGGGGAGATCTGGCTTTGGTAGGGGAAGGCTGAGATCCTAGGAGAAAATCTGAGAGGGTGGACTGCCTGAGAATGCCCAGATCCTGCCTCCATGTGGTGAAGGAAGCCTGAGTGTATAACCAGATCCTGCCTCCATATGGTGAAGGAAGTTTGAGTGTACCTGACTAGAACCTGAATTGGGCTTCTGCGGGTACTCCTGAATAGCTAATCTGAAGCCATCAGTTCCTTTCCAATTAAACCTGAGAGAACCTGAACCCTGTACTAACCAGCTTTACATAACCAATAAAGGATCTAGGCACACCAATAATACAAACAAAAGGATACTTCAATTTAATTCTCATGTCAGAAACACAAACAACGAAAGAAATTCACATGCCAAAATCACAAAAGAATAATAAAATGGAAAGCCAAAACACTATGTCCCCACCAAACTCCACCAATCCTGTATAAGAGTTCTACAAGGAGAACCCCCTAGAGATAATCCAGGACACTGAATTTAAAAGAACAATCATAAACATGATCAAGGAATTAAATGAATTTAAACAACACATGAACAAACAAATCAAAGAGCTAAAAGAAGATAGGGATAAACTTCTGAATGAATTCACAAAAGAGAAACATTGAAGAAAACTCGGGCAGAAATGAAGAAGGAAGTGCAAAACTCAATAAGCCAACTTGAAATAACAGGGGAAAGCCTCACTGCTAGAATGAATGACATGTAAAACAGAATATCAACACTGAAGGATAAAGTTGAAGAATTGGACCACTCAAGCAAAGATTATGGAAAAAATTTAAAAACACAGGAATGGAATATTCAAGAGATGTGGGACATCTTTGGTCTTGAAAAGACCAAATCTACAGATCATAGGAATAGAGGAAGGAGAAGAATTTCATGTTAACGGTGTTGACCAGATCTTAAACAGGATTGTAGAAGAGAATTTCCCTAATTTAAGGGAAGACATTCCCATACAAATACAGGAAGCACATAGAACACCAAATAGACAGGATCAGAAAGGAAACTCTCCACAACATGTCATAGTAGAAACACTAAATGCACACAACAAAAAGAGAATACTGAAAGCAGTGAAAGAAAAACAAGTCACATACAAAGGAAAGCCCATCAGAATTACAGCTGACTTATCAATGCAAACTACGAAAGCCAGAAGAGCCTAGACCAAGGTATTTCCAGGTCTACATGGCAACAGATGCCAGCCTCGAATACTTTACCCAGAAAAAATGTCTATTATAGTTGAGAGGGAAAGAAAAATTTTCCATGACACGAAAAGCCTGGAAGAATACATGTCCACAAAACCAGCCCTTCAAACAATACTTGAAGTAATACAGAGAGCAGAGAGAGAAACAACTATACCCAGGGGCAACAAAAGAAAATAAAGGTATAATCAAGAAAACACAAAATTAGACAGAGAACAAAAACAGTAATCAAAATGATGGCAACTAATACATATCTTTCAATAATAACCTTAAATATCAATGGACTGAACTCTCCAGTCAAAACACACAGGCTAAGTTAACGGATTAAGAAACAAAATCCATCTGTTTGCTGTCTGCAAAAAACCCATCTCACCTTCAAGGACAGACACTATCTTAAGGTAAAAGGATGGAAAAGAACATTCCAAGGAAATGGCACTAAGAAACAAGCAAGGGTTGCAATTCTAATATCTGACAAAATAGACTTCAAAGTAAAACTAATCAGAAGAGAAAAGGAGGGTCACTTCATTCTGATCAAAAGAACAGGTAAACAAGAAGATATTACAATCTTTAACATATATGCATCAAACTGATGCACCCAAGTTCATAAAAACAACACTACAGGACTTTAAGACATATATGAACCCCAACTTCAATAGTAATAGTAGGGGACTTCAATACACCACTGTCTCCATTAGACAGGACAACTGGACAAAGAATAAACAGAGAGACATCTGAATTAAATGATACCATACATCAAATGGACATAACAGATATCTTTCAAATATTCCACCCAAGCACCAAAGAATACACTTTCTACTCAGCACCCAATAGAACTTTTTCAAAAACTGATCATATATTGGGCCACAAAACAAACCTCAATAAATACAAAAAAATTGAAATAATCCCATGCATTCTATCGGACCAAAATGCAATAAAGCTCAAAATCAACACTGGACAAACCCCTAGTCAACAATGGACAAAGCCACGAACTCATGGTTATTAAACAACACTGCTAAACAACTAGTGGGTCAACGGAGAAATTAAGAAAGAAAAAAAGAATTCCTGGAATTCAACGAAAAGGACAATAGAACACAACACAACCTCTGGGACACTTTTTTTATTTTAAAAGTACTCCTAAGAGGAAAGTTTATAGCTCTAAGTGCCTACAATAAAAAATTAGAAAGACCCCAAATAAATAACCTAACACTGCAACTCAAGATCCTGGAAAGCCAAGAACAAATGAAACCCAAACGCAGCAGAAGAAAAGAAATAACAGAAATCAGAGCAGAAATTAATGAAAAAGAAACAAAGAATCAATGAATCTAAGAGCTGGTTCTTTGAAAAGCTAAACAGGAGAGAAAGACCCTTAGCCCAGTTAACCAAAAGAAAGAGCAAATATAAATCAACAAAATCAGAAATGAAAGGGGAAACAATACAACAGACACCCAAAAGATCCAGAATATTATAAGGCAATATTTTAAAAACCTATACAGTACCAAATTTGAAAATCTAAAAAGAAATGGATGGATATTTAAAATCATGGGAACCACCAAAGTTAAACGAAGAAGAGATACATAGTTTAAACAGACCTACAGCATATAAGGAAATTGAAAAAGTAATACAAAGCCTCCCAACTAAAAAATGCCCAGGTCCAGATGGATTTATAGCAGAATTCTATCAGACATTTAAAGAA
>NW_008344488.1:2032421-2035214 GCF_000622305.1 Nannospalax galili | reverse complement strand
TAACGAACATAGATGCAAAAATTCTCAACAAGATACTTGCAAACCACATACAGACACACATCAAAAAGATCATTCACCTTGTTCAGGTTGGCTTTATCCCAGAGATGCAGGGATGGTTCAATATATGCAAGTCAATAAACATCATTAATCATATAAATGGGCTCAAAGACAAAAATCACATTGTCATCTCAACAGATGTAGAGAATGCCTTTGACAAAATTCAACATGCATTTATGTTCAAAGTCCTAGAGGGAATTGGAGTGGAGGGAACATACCTCAACATAATTATAGCCATATATAACAAACCCACAGCCAACACCATTCTAAATGGAGAAAAACTGGAAGCATTCCAATTGAAATCAGGAACCAGGCAAGGTCCACTATCTCCACTTCTTTCCAACATAGTGCTTGAAACTCTTGTTAGAGCAATAAGACAGGAGAAGGAAATTAAAAGAGTACTAATGGGAAACGAAGAGAACAGAATCTCACTTTTTGCAGATGATATGATACTATACATAAGAGATCCCAAAAGTTCCACCAGGAAATTCCCAGAACTGATGAACACTTACAGTATAGTGGCAGGTTATAAAATCAATCTACAAAAATCAGTAGTATTTCTATATACCAATAACAAGCAATTGGAGAAAGAATACAGGGAAATGCTCCCATTCACAATAGCTGCAAAAAAATAAAATAAAATAACTTGGAATAAATCTGACCAAAGACCCCAAAGATCTCGTCAATGAAAATTTTACATCATTAAAGAAAGAGATTGAGGAAGACACCAGGAGATGGAAGGAACTCCCATGCTCATGGATTGGAAGAATTAATACTGTGAAAATGGCCATCTTACCAAAAGCAATATATAGATTCAATGCAATCCCAATCAAAATCCCCATGATATACTTCACAGAATTAGAAGAGAAAAAAAAAATGCTTAAATTCATGTGGAAGCACAAAAGACCCCAGATAGCCAAAGCAACCCTGAGCACAAAGAGCAACGCTGGGGGGATTACTATACCAGATCTCAAAGTATATTACAGAGCTATATATAGTCTTAAAAACAGCATGGTACTGGCACAAAATAGATCAATGGAACATCACGCATCATTGAAGATCCAAACCCGAGTACACGCAACTTCAGTCACCTGAATTTTGACAAAGGTGCCAAGAACACACAGTGGATGAAAGACAGCATCTTCAACAAATGGTGCTGGCAAAACAGGATCTTCACCTGTAAAAGAATGAAATTAGATCCTTATCTTTTGCCTTGCACAAAAGTCAGCTCCAAATGGATCAAAGACCTCAATGTGAAACTGGAAACCCTGAAACTATTAGAAGAAAATATTGGCAGTAACTTACAAGATTTAGGTGTAGGAAAGGATTTTCTAAATCAGACTGAAGTTCCTCAGGAATTAAGGTCAGCAATCAATAAGTGGGACCTCATTAAACTAAAAAGCTTCTGTATAGCAAAAGAAACAATCAAAAAAGTGAAGAGAAAACCCACAGAATGGGAAAAAATCTTCACCAGTGACACATCTGACAGGTGTGTAACATCCAGAATATATAAAGAACTCAGAAAACAAAGAATCGAGAAATCAAATGACCTAATTAAAAGATGGGCTAAAGATCTAAACAGAGAGTTCTCAAAGGAAGAAATAAAGATGGCTAAGAAACATCTCAAAAAGTGTTCAACATCCTTAGTAATTAGGGAAATGCAAATTAAAACTACCCTAAGGTATCACCTTACCCCAATCAGATTCCCTAGGATCAGAGAACAAATGATACCAAATGCTGGTGAGGATGTGGAGAAAGGGGAACTCCCATTCACTGCTGGTGGGATTGCAAACTTGTGCAACCTCTGTGGAAAACAGTGTGGAGAACCCTTAAAAAACTAAAAATGAACCTACCATTTGACCCAGTTATACCACTCCTTGGCATATACCCAAAGGACTCATCCTATTGTAGAGACACTTGTACAACCATGTTTGTTGCTGCTCTTTTCACAATAGTTAAGAGATGGAAGCAACCTAAGTGCCCCTCAACTGACCAGTGGTAAACAAAAATGTGGTATATTTACTCAATGGAGTTCTACTCAGCAGTAAAGAAAAGATGAAATGAAATTTGCAGGTAAAGGGATGGATCTAGAAACTGTAAAGTGAAGTAACACAGACTCAGAAAAACAAACGAGGTATGTTCTCCCTCATATGTGGATCCTAGCACCAAATCCTTTTAAAGTCCAGGTCCTTTTAATAAGATGATGCTATACAGCACTCCCTTCTGCATGATATAACTACCATCATCACCATTTCAGCTGAGCCTGATCTCTAAACATCATCACAATTGGGCTTGTTGTTGGTTGTGCTCATTCATTAAAGGAGAGCCAAGCAGGATCATTGGACCCTCATCTGAGTATCCAGCCACTCTTCCCAACCAACTGTATGTAATTTGACCCTAATCACACATAGCCTCCTGGATTTGGGGAGGGCTAAAGTATACAATATGGGGAAGGCTAGAAGAGAAGGCATGACCCATGCTGGGTAAAGGCTTTCCAGTGTGCATACCCGTATGTCATACATAAACCTCAGCTACCCCTCAGTTATCTCAGGAAGTAAGCTCAATAAATTCATTGGTTCCCCAGTAAAACTTGAATCAAACACTGGCTCGACACAAGAACCTTGAAAGGGTTCGAATAAGCATTGCTTAGCATCCCCAGGAAAAGAAGTCTCACAACAGATGGAAAATTTATTTGTTAATGCTATTATATCTCATAATTGTTTTAAAAAAAAAAAG
>NW_008344488.1:2030948-2032403 GCF_000622305.1 Nannospalax galili | reverse complement strand
GAAAGACTAAGCAAGAGATGAAGGTCTGTGTAGGTTTGTTATGATATATAAAGGATGAGAAAAAAATAATATACACATAATCTTAAACTTTCTGTGATCATAGTTTAATCAACTAGTTTAAGGAACAAAATATATATCTAGTCAATATTTTTCTGAGAATATTTTGTTTTTGTACCCAAGCCTTATCTACATAGCACATGATAATTAAAAGTACCAGACTGGTGGAATTAATTTTACTGGTGTTTAACAGTCATACTTTGAGGCCTATACTAATGTGGTCAGAGGGACTCAAAGGACAGTTTTTCCTCTTGCCCTCCAAGGTCGACTAAGTTCCAGGGGACTATGGAACATCTCTCAAAATGTCATGTAACTGTTGTTGAGTCACCTGTCCTCTTGTTCAGGGAGGCCATTGAGACCCCATGAGATGGACTTGAACCAATGTCCAGTCTACAAAGAGGAGGGTCAACTCAGAGGAAACATCTCATTCATGCTTCCAAGTGAAGCGAGACATGGTTGAGCAGTACCTTTGACTTACCTTCACATAGATCGAACTGGTAAAAGAAAGGAGCCAGGAGCTCCTCCCAAGTCCATGTGACCCCCTGAGGAATAGATCCTCAAATGACCTTAAATGTAAAAGCAAATTGATTTATTTGGGCCAACTCTATGGTCTTAAACACCCAAAAGTATACCAAAAGTATAACCAAAGAGCAAAGTCATCAGTATATTTCCTTAAGAGTTCAAGGGATTACACTTCCCATATATTAGGCTTAAGTCTATATAAAAAGTTATTTAGACAATTATTTCTCATTGATAATTGTGTTCCTAACCAGAAAGTGCTGATCAGATGTAAGACTTCAAATCTTGGATTATAACACTGTAGTGCCCACCTGTAGCTAAGAGAGACAACAGCTATTGTTCTAAAATGATGAATAAATTTGTTTTCTCCCCCTATCTAGAAGCCTTTAAAAGGGAACTGACACTGATTCTAACCACCCCAACAGCTATCAAAATACGTTTGTAGCTAAGGGAGTCGACCAGCTATTGTTCTAAAATGATGGATAAATATTTTTTCTCCCCCTATTTCAGAAGCCTTTGAGAGGGAACCGACACTGATTCCAAAAGCTACCGAAATATCTGAAAGCAAATCCTGAATCCGTCACTCTAGAGTCAGTGGAAGACAGGGAAAAAAAAAAAAGAGGAAGAACCCAATAGAGGGATGTTTTAGGAAGCCCTTGTCAGGAAATTCCAATGGACTCTCATATGAACATTTGAAAATTGAACATTGCCCTGTTCTGACTTTTTTCTAGCTCCCTGTCTAGAACATGTAATGCTAATTACTCTTGCCTTTACTTCTCCTTCACATCTCCTATTCATGATTCAAAGATTTTCTTTTCCTCCTCAAGAGTTACGCAGTGCATGCAATTTGGGAGTCTTTTAGATAGACCCACTGAAGGG
>NW_008344488.1:2012304-2030269 GCF_000622305.1 Nannospalax galili | reverse complement strand
CACGTGACCCCCAAGGAACAGATCCTCAAATGACCTTAAGAGTAAAAATAAATTGGTTTATCTGGGCCAACTGTATGGCCTTAAACATCCAAAAGCAAAGTATAACCAAATATTGAAGGGGCCAATATAATTTTTTAAGAGTCCATATGCATAGCTAAAGGCTACATAACAAGCAACAATGCCAGATAAGAGATACCTTCTTTTGAGTTGTTGGCCAGGGTGGCCCAAGGGACTCCCCGATAGTAACCCAGCATAGAACTGGGCAAATGAACAGCAGACCCCAATCTTATCTAAAGGAGTATTGACAACTGATTGCTGCTAGATGAGGAACAGCTGACCTTCCTAAATAAAGCAAAGACCTCTAGATAGGCTGACTAGATTCACCAGGTGGACAAGTAGTGGAGAATGGCTGGGGGTGCCAACAACACAGTGGACAGTAGCAGTGATAACAGAGTTCTAGGGCTTTGGGGGGGGGAGGGAGACTATGGGAGGGTGCCATCTGAGAAGTGGGTGTATAGCTGAATAAGATGGTTTGGGATGTTCTGTGTGATACACACACACACAATCCACAAATTTTAAAAAAATGCATTGTATTTGAGGAGGAAGCATGGAAATTTACTTCATGTTAATTAGTAGAGGTGATAAACACCATTGAAATCTACCCAATGACTTTATAGACATACACAGGCACCAAGGATCCAAGTGCAACTGATTATGACAGATTAGAGATGCATGTACCAACATCTCAGTGTTAGCAGCAAAAACAATGAGTCTTTCTTAGAAACTTCTAGCCACTTGTGAAAGAGATATACTCTTGCTCTGGAGTGTGTTACTGAATATGTTAAAGCTGTAATGAAATGCTTCTTCTAATCATGTAGTTATTAAAAATTTTTTTTTAATGATAAAAAAATGTTTAAAAAAATCACTGAAATTTCAAACATGGATGTGCATTGCATGCTTTATTCTTGTGATTCCTCTACTGGTAGTTTATTTACTCCTTCCTTTCCTCCTTTACTCATTCAACAAGACCCAGAGTATCTAACTATATATTTCAAGAACTCGGTAAAGTTTTTTAAATATAAATACCAATTTCTACAATGAAGTGGCAAGAGCCTTGAAAATAAATTACACAGGCCAGGCAGGTGGATCTCTGTGAGGCCAAGGCCAGCCTGATCTATATAGTGAATTCCAGGCTAGCTAGGGCTACAGGGAGACCCTGTCTCAAAAAGACCCCCACCCAAAAGAAAAAAAAAAAGAAAAAAGGTAAAAAGGAAATAAACTAAATTCAGACAGTGCACTATGTAAGGCTTATGACAGAAATATAAAGCACAAAAGGAGCATCAGCTGGCATTCTGACTACTGTCTCAACAGGCATCAGTACATATTCAGACATAGTAAAACACCATCTTGAAGAGAAATGTGCACAAAAAAATAGTAAGTTCTCAGGCATCGAATTTAAGACACATCACAGAAAAATAATTTTGGTTGCTCTGAAATCAGGGTTCACAAACTGATAGGACCACAAATCCTAGGCCAGTGGAACGAGAAGAGACTCACACAGGTGCGGCATTCTGATGGAGTGAGGAAGAAAGGCACTCTTGAGGTAGCTGACTTTACTCAACAGCTATACCCAAAGGTGCTGCCACATAATCCCAGGGTGCCCAGAATTTGACTTTAGAGACAGAGAAATAATCTTAATTCTTATGGGAAATTTGACAATGTTTAACTACTGGCAATTAATCTTAAAAGGTTTTGAAACTGTGTCCACCAAACACAACAGGTAGGTGGGTCACATGGGCACGAGTTCTGCTCTAAGAATCAGGTGTGGTATTGCACACCTTTAGTCCCAGCACTGGAAGGTAGTTGGAGCTCTGTGAGATTGAAACCAACCTGGTCTACATAGCAAGTTCCAGGCTAGCTGGGGCTACAGAGAGATCCCATCAGACCAGGCAGAAGCACGTGGATCTCTGCAAGATGGATGCCAGCCTGGTCCACATAGTGACTTCCAGGAGGTCTGGGACTAAAGAGACCCTGTCAAAAATAAATAATAAATAAATGATTTTTTAAATCTTAAAACATAATTAAGTTTAAGCCTGGCATGGTATTGCATGCCTTTAATCCCAGTATTTGGGAGGCAGAGGCAGGTGGATCTCTGTGAGATGGAGGACAGCCTGGTCTACACAGGAAGTTCAAGATGAGCTGGGCTTACAGGAACATCCTATCTCAAAAAGACCAAAAAAGAAAAAAAAATGTAACTAAGCTTAAAGATATTTCTGGATGAAATGATATGATATGGGGTCTGGAATTTGCTTTCAAAACAATCAAAGGTAGCACAATAAGGCACACATTGGGAACTGGGGATGTAGGGCAGTGATAACATGAATTTATAACAGTGCTTAGTTTTGAAGTTATTCTTAACTTTCTACAATAAAAGCATCTTTAAAACATTTAGCTCTTTCCTGTTCCCTATCACTTGATATCCTCTTAAGTAGGGAAATGATTTAAATTCACAAAACTAAAACAGGGGAAAAGGGTGCTGGGGAGATTTTCAGCTGTTAAGAGTATGTACTGCTCTTGCAAAAGACCTAAGTTCAGTTCCCAGCATCCATATCAGGCAGCTCACAACCTGTAACTCCAGCTCCAGGGAATCTAATACCCTCTTCTGGCCTCCAAGGGCACCCACATTCATGTGCACACACCTACACAGACACAGACACACAGACACACACACACACACACACATATTTAAAAATAAATCTTTTCTTAAAAAGAAAGAGTAATAGGACAGAGTGACAACTTCAAAGAAAGAAACTGATTAACCTGTCCCTTAATTTTAAACAATTGCACAAATGACTCCAAGATCGCTCCTGTTTATGAATAAAAAGGTTTTTCTTTTTTAATCCCAAACAGGTATAATCCCATTTAATGTCTTTCCAACAGGACATAAAAATTGTAATTTTGTATTCCAGTTTCATAAAATGAAAGTTGGTTGCTTACAGTACCAAGAGAATACAGTAAATTGATGTTTTTAATTTCCTCAATCAAACATGCTTGGATGCTCACCACAGATTATATTGCTGCAAGTAAGGTCGGGAGACTGGAGTACTCAACAGGGAATGTTTATACATTCCTCAATGAGAGTACTCATTTTTATAAAATCAGGAAAATGAGTGTGATGGGATCAGGGAAAACCATAAAACAGAGCTTCCTGTAAAAATGAAATGTGTAGCCAGTAAAAGGATCATGCATGTCTTTATTTCTGGATCACAGCCCCTGGTAACTTGGGAGCAACCCTGGGATCTCAAAGAATACAGTCACTGTAGCTGGTAAAAACTAGGTGGCTACAGAAAGCTAGAAAGACGAAGAGAGCCATATTGTAAACAATGAGAGAAGAGTGGTGGGTGCAGAGTGCACTGGTGCAGCAAACAGAGCAAAGACAGGGTTACTTTGATCCTCCCTCATCTCTCTTCCTAGTAAAATAAAGGAAATCATAAAGTGACAGTCACAGCACCTGACCTTAAAAAGACTACCCTAAAGAAAATTTGGGGGGTTAGAGAGATGGCTCATCAGTTTGGAGCACTGGCTGCTCTTGCAGAGGACCCAAGTTTGGCTCCCAGCATTCACATGGCAGCTAAAAACTGTCCATAACTCCAGTTCCAAGGGATCTGATGCCCTCATCTGACCTCTGCAGGCACTGCATGACACTAGTGCACTTATATACATGCAGGCAATACACTCATATACATAAAATAAAAATAATAATTTTTTTTTATTTTTAAAGAAAGAACATTTGGGGGAGGAATCAATGGAATGGTTTCTTATTATTCTTAAAATCAATTCCAAAATATTAACTGTGGCATCTAAGGCCTTTGTCATCAGACACAACAAATAATGCAAATCTATTTTGTCTTTAATTTAGAGGGAGTGAACTGTGAACAAAACACTCTATAAGCAGAAGCTGATTCCCAGATCATACACCCATAGTAAGTTTTCTTATGATTTCCTGATACTCCCAAACTACTTCACTATAGGGCACTCTAAGTGGTAATCCTATAAACCCTTCCTCTAAGCCCTCTAAATTCCTGGGCTGTCACCTCAAGGCCTTCACACTCTGGAACACTCTTCCATGTATTATTCATTTCCAAGCACGAGCTAAACCATGATTTACACAATAAGGATTCACAGCATACTATATTTTTCCCTAGTGGCACAGAGCACAAGTATAATGAAGTGACTACGTAGTATTTGGTAATATTGGGGGGGGGGCAACAACAAGGTGGCTACAGAAAGCTAGAAAGACAAAGAGAGCCCTATGTAAACAATGAGGAGAGAAGAGTGGCAGATGCAGAGTGCACTTATAATATAAGCTCAGGCTGGCCTTGCTTGAACTTGTAGGAATCCTCCTGCCTTAGTTTTCCAAGTGCTGGGCTACAGAAAGGCACCAGAACACCTGGCTTACTATTTGGTAAATATGATTTTCCCTTTGAAGTCACAAGAACAGGGACCTCATCTGTCTGATTATAGACTGGCATATAGTAGGCAAAAAGTTCAAGAAATGACGAGAAGGGAAAGAGGGAGCAATTGTGCTTGCTCTGCTCTGTTCTGTAGTACTCTGTATCATCGTGCAATTTGGTTTAATTTTCTGAAAAGGCAGGAGCTCTGGCTGACTCATCTTTTCCCTCAACTCCAAAGTACTTTGTACCACCTTGGGAGGCAAATACTTTATAATTGCTTGAATTGACTAAATATGTTAGGGGAAGGGGGAGACAGCATCTCATATTCATAAAGTTTCTATTACCACTGATCAGCGACTTTTGAACGCAAATAAAACTTCATGCCAACCACTGTGAACCCTGTAAATACAAAGTTCCTGAGTAAATACACAACAAAACTGTAGCTATTCCACCAGTCCTATCAGGATTCCAGGACCTGGGAAAACAAGCATTAGCACATTTTTCCCGATTATTTCTGTCTCAGAATTAACCATGTTTGATATAATGAATTAGCAATTATGTTTCTTCTCAAGAGTTCCTTTCCTAATCGTCAAAATGTCTTTATTAGAAATGTATGAAAGTCAGGGCTAGGGAGATGGCTCTGTCAGTAAAATGCTTGCATGTAAGTATGCAGTTCTGAATTTGATTTCCAGCACTCAGATAAAAAGTTAGGCATGGTGATACATGCTTGTAACCCCAACTCTGGGGAGGCAAAGACAGGATCCCTGGGGTTTACTGTCCAGCCAATCCCAGTGAGAGACCCTGTCTCAAAAAAGATGGACAGATCCTGAGGACAGACAGCCAAGGTTGACTTCTGACCTACACATACTCATGCACACACACAAGCACACACACATGCATTCACATACACACATACACATGCATACATGAACACACACAAAAGAAATTTATAGATACCAACATTGCATTGCAACTTGAATATAAAAAGCCAGCTGATCCAGGAACTTTAGTAATATATGAGGAATTACATTGTTAAGAACAATCAAAATAATGCTAAAATGGTTTTCTATTTATTTCAAAAACCTCAATTTGAAATCTTATCACCTAGCCCAGTAATGAGTACAAAATAGAAATTGAATGCTTACCTTAATCAAGAGGAAAAATGATAGGTTCAACAGTTTCTTAATGGTATTTATTATTTACAATATAATAATTGTCTTCTATACCATCTGATATGTGTGTGTGTGTGTGTGTGTATTGAAATTTTGCCATGGCCTTATGCTCTTTGTAAACAGATTTAAATTCAAAGTCACTTTAATAATCTAAAAATGAGAAACATTCTTCAGAACCAGTTCTTGAAAATATAAACAAGTCATGAGGAGATCAAAAGTGCATCAAAGTAGTCCAAAAGTGATTTTATAGTAAAAAAGGAAGCAATATCATGGAAGGCACAATCAGTCTGTCACTTACTACAAGTTATATATACTTAGGAGGAAGGCAGGATGGTCAAACACCTATCTATTCTTCTCCTGCCTACACACCCTTAGATTAGAAGAAAATCACAGACAAGCCTGCCCACAGCAAGCACATCAAACTTACAAAACCAGGCTTGGCAATCTGCCTCTTATCTTTTGTTTATCTCCACTCTCCTTCCAGTGCACTAAGATGCACTAGCAG
Source organism: Nannospalax galili (assembly GCF_000622305.1). NCBI lineage: Eukaryota > Metazoa > Chordata > Mammalia > Rodentia > Spalacidae > Nannospalax > Nannospalax galili. The sequence goes on along the minus strand of NW_008344488.1, from coordinate 2,024,138 downwards.
CTCAAGAAAGGACTGCCCTCCTGAAACAGATTCAAAACAGAGTCAAGAATTCTCAATAGACAATTGTAGGGTGATTAGCTGATTGATTAGCTCAAGAAAAGATGCATTACAATAAACATCAAGGCTCAGTTTTCCCTTCTAATTTACTAAAAAATATAAAACCAATTGAGGCCGAACTTTGAACTCTTAGTAAAAGAGTACCTTTTCATAATTTTTTAAATGTGTATGTGTGAGAGCCTGCTTGAGTTTATGTGCACCACGTGCTTGCAGAAACCTGTGGACCCAAAAGAGGGTGTCAGATCCCCTGGAACTGGAGTTATAGGCAGTTGTAAGCCACCTGATGTGGGTATTGGGAACCAAACCCAGTCTGCAAGAACAGTAACCACTATTAACAGCTAAGCCGTCTCTTCAGTCCCAAGAATTTTTATCTTTATTCATCCTTTCTAACAGTCTTTGGGAGACAGCTAGCTGGCCCTCTTCCTATCCAAGGTTAAGTCCATGGATCTTCATGAATTCCACCTCCTCTTATTTCTTCCAGCACTTTGACCTTTACTTTTCCTTTCCATTCATGTCATCCTTTGCCTGTCTCCCTCTTTCACCTAAGAATAGAAACAATGCTTGAGTTTCTTCCTTCAGGACCACTTCTATTCTTCCATTGAGGTACACCTTGCATCTAGTCAATTCTATAACCTATTAGTCTGATACAGTCTGATAAATTTTCACTCCAGGAAACTAAACTCCAGATCAATAACCAAGTATCTGCTAGCTCATGTCCCTTCCCACCATCACCAAAAAACAGTTGAGCCTGGTAAATACATTTTTTTTTTTCAGTCTTTTTAAGATAGGGGATCCCTGAAGCCATAGTTGGCCTGGAACTCACTATGTAAACCAGGCTAGCCTGGAACTCACAGAGATCTGCCTGCCTCTGACTCCTGAGTGCTGGGATTAAAGGCGTGCACCACAACACCTGGCCATTGGTTAATGCTTTTTAAATAAAGTACATCCATTTGGGTCTGAATTTATCACTCAACATAACCCACTAACATTTTTAAAATAAAGGTATTCTTCAGAGTTGCTTCCCCAGGGGTGTGTTCACACTAACACTCTACTTGCAATCTCCATCAAAAGCTTCAACTACTACAGGAATATAAATGATCCCTGAGCTCTTCAGACATACCTGATGTCTTCAACTGCCTCACACTTAACATATTCAAACTCTAGCTCATCTCTCCCCTTCAATTTAAATAAGTCTTAAGAGCTGATTAATGGGATTACAGTCACTCACACTGGAAGCTTACAGAGACTGACATCCAAAACCCTGTCAGTCCTGTCTCCACTCCTCAACATGGAGGACATACTCAAATGATTTCAGGAGGAACTTTTTTAAAAAGTATTTTATTATTTTTTTCTTATGTGTATGAGTGTATTGCCTGCATGTAGGTAGGTGCACCCATGTTGTGCAGTGCCTGTGGAAGTCAGAAGAGGGCACTGGATCCCCTGGAACTGGAGTTACAGATGGTTGTTAGCTGCCATGTGGGTGTTGGGAATCAAATCCAGGTCCTCTGCAAGAGCAGGTAGTGCTCTTAACCACTAAGCCATCTCTCCTGCCCCTCAGAAGGAACTTTTTAAATCCCAAAATCCTCCTCCCCATCATGCACACATTACACATATAATTAAGCACTAAGACCCAATAATTCTGTATTCTAAACAACTCCCCCACATACATGATTCTTTATCTCTATGACAATATCCAGGTGTGCTCAATCTATGCCACAGAATACATGAAACCCAGAATAGCTATGAATGTGCCCAACACAATCATAACCTTACTTAAAGCATTGAGGGTTGAGGGATTTTTTTTTTTAAAGGGAGGGATGGAGGGAGGGAAGGAGGGAAGGAAGGAAGGAAAGAAGGAAGGTTGGTTGACTGGTTCTGGAACATGAACCTTGGATAACAATGTCATGTTGTAATATCAAAAGGCCTTCCTTAGAGAACTCTACATGGCTTCACCCCCAACCAGGAATGCCCTGTCCCAACATTCCTATTCCTGGTCTACTCTTTCTAATCTTCAAGATCTCTGTCACATACCCAACCACAAGAAAGCTGATCATTTCAGATCATTTCCCCATTTAGCATAACCATCAGCCACACTGTATAAATCTTAAAACTGTTGGTACTATTCATTATTTTCTTCTTCTCTACTAGGCTAAATTCCTTGAGGAATTTATCAACCTTTGAGAAAGTATCAACCTTTAGTTGATCTCTAGGTCCTAAATGAAAGCTTTAGCATAAAAGAATTCCATAAATGTTTATTAAAAGCCCCACTTAAAGCAGCTTCCAAGTCTCTAGGAACTTCTTTCCCAATCCATCCTCCAGCTGACTGTCATTTTATACACTAGAATACAAATATAAACATGCCTCACCCCACTTACCATTTATCAAGGTCTTAATTAGCCTTTTATCATGTAGCCCTAGCCCTTCTTTTTCATTTTATCTCTTCCTATTTTTAATCTCATCATCTAACACTTCACCAGCCCAAGTTACTGACCATTTCTCACCCTCATCCTGCCCTTTAATTCATACTTTTTGTTTCAGGAATTCTTTCCCAGAAAGATGCTAATAAACATCTGCGTCTTCTTTATAGGATCCTAATGATAAACCAAAGTACGATTCCACAAAAATTTAACTTGGGGAACCAATGAATTTATTGGACTTACTTACAGAGCATGAATAGAGAGTTACTGACAAGAGCCTGAGTAACCCCAAAGCCGCCTGAAAATTTCACTCCAGCATGGATGACAACTTCCTCATTGCTACACTCTAGCACTTCCTGAGACCACAAGGCCACACACAGTTAGGGCAAAATTATATACAGTCAGCTAGGAGGTGCCAGAGGGAATGACAGATCAGGTGAGGAAGGTCCAATGACTCTCCCTACCCCTTCCTTCTATAAACAGCCTCAATTTTGGGGTTCTACAGCAAGTTATTACAGCTGTTCGGATGAAGATAATGGCTATTATGCTTGGAGAACAGTGTTCTACAATGCTTTTGTACCTGGCATGTCCATGCAGTGGTAGCCCATTCACACATAGAAACCTCCCCAGAAAGCATTTTTAGAGCATTCTGCTTCCAGGGAGCTGGTGTGTCAGTCTTCTGGTTTCCTTGGTACTTGGTATATACCTTCCTTAAAGCATGTAAAAGTTTATTTTAATTGCTTAAAAAAGTCCCCACTCCACAGCAAAGCATCACCATTCAAAAAGAACTTCATAAATTTAATACATTCTTCCTAGACTTCTTTACTTGTATCCCACAGCCACAACTAGTACTCACATTTATTTTGTATATGAAAGTGACTCTTGTAAGAAAACTAAGCAAATAAATAATGTTACTATCACCCCCATGAGTTATCACACATATGCTATCCAGTAGAAAACAACAAAGCTCCACTCAGACTTTGAAGGTGGATGGTAAGCCAGATCCATTTACCAGCTAAAGAGATGGCTGCAGCCAGTTTAACATGCATTACTATTTCAAATTCATACCTCAGAAAAATCAGTCCTCCAATGTTCAGTTTGTAATACCAAGAATCCTTTGGTCATTATGTCACCAACTTTTAAGTATACTGCCTGGTCCTTAAGGTTTACTGAATTAGTGAGACCTCCCACCTACTTTTGCTTCCTACTTTCATAAATTGATCCACAATCTCCACATCACCCAAACCACAAACTTATGGATCTTTGTGAGTCTATCACCAAGACAGGCAGTTAACCAGTAAGTCCCAGGATGGTACCCACATCATCTCTTTTCCTTTCTCTCACTGCTCTCTTCTGGAACTTGATGTCTTACCTGAAATCACATTACAGCTCCACTCCCCCAATTCCTAATCCCTCCATCCCTTATTTATGCAGCACTAGCACTTCTCAAACTCTACAATGGTGATGCACGTCCTCTGGATTGTGTTAAAATGACAACATTCAGGAAGTCTAAGGTGAGGCCTGAGGGTCTGCATTTCTAACAAGCTCCCAGGAGATGCTAATAATGCTGCAGGTCCAAAGAGCTCATTTCAAGAAGCAAAGCTTCACAAAATGCTGTCCTAGAAAAAAGTACCTATGTGCTTCATCTGCAGGTAAGAAGCAAAGGCCAGGTGACCAGCAGTTAAAAACATTCTAAGCCTAAATTTCTATGCAAGGTAAGAAATTGGCCTAGTGGGAAGTGCTAGCACAGACCTGTAATTTATTCAGCACTAGAGAGGCTGAAGTTAGGAGGATGGAGAGTTCAAGGCCAGACTGAGTTATATGAGACCTAACCTATGTGCTTCATCTGCAGGTAAGAAGCAAAGGCCAGGTGACCAGCAGTTAAAAACATTCTAAGCCTAAATTTCTATGCAAGGTAAGAAATTGGCCTAGTGGGAAGTGCTAGCACAGACCTGTAATTTATTCAGCACTAGAGAGGCTGAAGTTAGGAGGATGGAGAGTTCAAGGCCAGACTGAGTTATATGAGACCTAATCAGGCAGAAAGAAGGAGGGAAGAAGAAAGGAGGGAGGGAGGGAGGGAGGGAGGGAGGGGATGGACTAGATGCCCTCTGGTCTCTTCCAGTACTAAAATTCTAAACCCTGGGATATCCAAGAGGTTGTTACCCATTTTTTGTTATGCCAAGAAAGCCTGGCAAAGCTATACTCTGGCAAGTGTTACACTTCAATTATGTTTGCCCAGTTTTGACTTGGTAACTAGCTACAAATAATGCTGTATAGCCCAATAATAAATGTGTTTTAAAGATGAAGAAGATACTGTGCATGCATTAAGTATAAATGTGCACTGCATACAAAAATACCTTAAAGACAAATGAACACTATTACTTGCATTTATCCATCATTATTATCTGGAGGTATATGTCAGCTGGGTTAATCTGTCAGTTTCTTAGCACCAAGAGGACTGCAAAACATTTTGTTCTGTGTTTGAACTGAGGAGAAAGTGTGATGCACAATCTACAGAAGCCATGGCAACTCCAATTCTCTATTAGCAGATTCAGGATGTAACACAAACATTCTAACTACACTACAACATAATCCTTACTCTCAGAAAAAGGTGTTTTGTGTGGTATCTTTAAAACCACCTTATCCTCTTAAGCAGTTCTGACTTTTTTTTTTTTTTTTTTTCAGTCTTTTTGAAACAGGGTCTCCCTATAGCTTTAGCTTGACCTGGAACTAATTACGTAGACAAGGCCGACCTTGAACTCAGAGATCTGCCGCCTCTGTCTCCCAAGTGCTGGGACTACAGGTGTGCATCACCACGCCCAGCCTGAGATGGACATTTATAGAGCTTTTGTCCTCTTGCATTAAAACACGTAGTCTCAGTCATAGAACCAAAAGGTTCATTGAGTGTCTGCTTTATAATCACAAGGGCCAATACTTAGTCTTCTTATGATTACATTGCTAATAATATTCTGTTAATATAGTCCATGAAATCAACCTGTTAGGTATAGATACTGCTCTAATGAATTAACTAAAATCTCTAAATTTTTTCAAAGGGAAAATAGGAGTTAATGGTAGTGGAAAATGCACATTGGCAGGGAATTAGCCTGAATGTTGATTAGTTTGAATTAGAAGTATTTTCATTTGAATTAGAAAAATGACTTATTTTGATAAGACAGGCTCTGAAATATTTCATGCTATATGTTAAAATTTTACAGCTAATAGGAAATAAATAAATAAATAAATAAAGCTCTTTTTCCAGGGTTGTCATTCACATTACTACACAAGACAATATTTCACAGAGCCATTTGCCATCTAAGAAAAAAATTTTCATAATAATCTCATTAGTAAAGACTTTACTCCCCAAAAGAATTGACTCCTGCAAGTGTCCGCTGATCTACCATGGCATGCACATACCCACATGCACACGTGTACACACACAAATAATAAATATTTAATTTAAAAATTAAAAATACCGGGCTGGAGAGATGGCTCAGTGGTTAAGAGCACTGACTGCTCTTGCAGAAGACCTGGGTTTGACTCCCAGCACCCACATGGCGGCTACAAACCATCCTTAACTCCAGTTCCAGGGGAATCCGAAGCCCTCTTCTGACCTCCACAGCATTGCACAACATGGATGTACTCACATACATGCAGGCAATACATTCATACACATAAAATAATAAAGAAAATATTTTTTAAAATTAAAAATACATTATACTGTATAGTACAGGTGTTATAATGAGGGGAGGTATTAAGTTGTTTTTGCTTATGTGAACACTTAAGAGTTGTATTTCTTCCTAGTCAACACAAAAGGGGGGTAAAATGTCCATGAAGTTCCAGAGAGTAGATGCCAAAGATTTTTTTTTTTAAATCACACCCAGGGGGTTGGAGAGATGGCTCAGCAGTTAAGAGCACACTGGTTGTTCTTGCAGAAGACCCGGGTTTGAATCCCAACACCCACATGGTGGCTAATAACCGTCCATGACTCCAGTTCCAGGAGATCTGAGGCACTTTTCTATCCTCCACCGGCACGACACAGGTACACTCACATACACGCAGACATAACACTCATGAGCATAAAAATTAAAAATGAATAAATTTTTAAAATTTAAAAAACACACCCAGGTCACAACCAGTTTTTTTTCTTTCAAATTTAAAATCAATATATGGTCTACACATGGCACTAAAATGCCTGCTCTCACAAGATAAACATAGTATTTCCCATAAAATCCATAAACCCACAGAAAAGTAAAACATGACAGGCCTTTAAAAAGAAGGGAATGTCAGCTGGGCGTGGTGGCGCACGCCTTTAATCCCAGCACTCAGGAGGCAGAGGCAGGTGGATGGTAGTAGGGCTCTTTCTTGCCCAGCCTGGATTTGATCTTCAACACCACAAAAAAAAGAAGAAAGAAAAAAAAAAAAAAAAAAAAAAAAAAAAAAGAAAGGACTGTCTTTCAGTGCACCCAGAGCCACTGCCAGGCCTCCATGCAACTTCAACACACCCACATATGAGTCTTCCTTACCAAAAAAATCAAAATTAATAGGTGTACAACTCAGAACTGAGTCTCCAACAGACTATGATATAAAACAAGTCCAAAATGGTTTAAAAAAAAAAGCCTAGCTGGTCTAAGAAAACAGTTGGAGTTGGTCGATTTTTTTTATTATTATTAAATTGGAATGACTCATATATACACTCAGTCTGACTGGACTGTAAACCAAAAACTTAGGACTTCTAACACAATTCAGGGTCCTAGAATTTGGGCAGCAATCTACTCCTGGAGCTTCATCAGCTCAGTTCTCTGGGAAGACACAGTGTGGAATTAGGAGTCTCTTTTTTCTGTAATTACAGTAACTTTTAAGAACTATGTGTCCATTAGAATGTATTCCCTTTCAGTTGTAAATGCTACTTTCTTTCCAAAACCATCCCCTTAAATCTACAAGTATTTCAGGTCATCCTGAGCAAGTCCTATTAGTCACCTCTGAATCAAAAGCACCTTTGACATAGTAGATACTCAATCTCAGTTGTAATTACTACCTGAATATGGAATCCCATGTAACTGAGCACCAATGCCAAACAACAGTTAAACCATCTTCCTTAATGAGCCCTAATTAACACTCATTAACATCTGTGGCAATTTACCATTGCTAAAAATAATAAGCCACATTACATTTATATAACATCTCACAGTTTACAAAGCACTTCCACATGTATTATCAAATCTGAACTTCACAAAGTTCTTTCAAACTTTTTTTTTTAATCACCTTTTCTCCTTTTCTGAGAAATGATGCTAAAGAAGGTTAAAGGATTTATTACAGATGTCACATCAAGTGGAGAGGCTCAAAGTCAAACACAGGTCTCTAGTTTCTCGGTCAGTGCTCTTTCAAAAAAAAGTCAATCTATATCCCAAAGTGACCAGCTCCTACTTGGTTTTACACTGCTCCTGGAGCTTTCATCCACTATCTCATTTGAGCTTCTCAACAACCCTGACAAGCAGGGTTGAAAGGGATGAAAGAAAGGATGAAGCAGAGCAAGTGGTACAGTCAGAACTCAAGCAGAATCTTAACTACTTCTAGGTCTGTGGGCCCCAATACTAATGTGCCCCCACATAAGTGTATTGTTCTCAACGTTACATCCAAGGGAGACACTTACTAGCTAACTAGTTAACCCTGACTTCAGATTCATGGACTTAAATTCTGACTCCTATTTTCTCAGTATGGAAATCTAGATAGGCTACCAAACTGCTAACTCAGTTTGTCTAGGAAATACTGGAGGATAACAATCTACCTCATAAGATTATGATAAAGACTAAATTAATTAACATTTACAAAGAACTTGAAACACTGCTTCAAACTGCAATATAAATGTTTGCCAAATAATAAACTACTACATAATTCTTTAAACATGTAACAGGATACAAGAATGCTGAGGCAGTTTAATTCTTTGGCACCTTAATTCTGCAAATTAAAAGATGTGATTGCTGGGCCCAGTGGTGCATGCCTTTAATTCCAGCAATCAGGAGACAAAGGAAGATAGATCTCTATAACTTCCAGGCTAGCCTGGTCTATATAGTGAGTTCTAGGCCAGCCAGTGCTACATGGTGGACACTCTGTATCAAAAAATAAACGACATGACCTCTAGTTTGCTAGTATGAATAAAAGAAATGTTACTTAAATAAGTTTGGCAACTAAAGTTTTATTTTGTTTAGTATCTTAGAGCAATGAGACTGGATATTTTTCTTTTAAGCATCAATGTATTCATGTCTAAAGTCTAGTTCCAGCAAAGGTGATCTGGAACCTCAGTGTACTACTAAAAGCCTGTGGCTAGGTGTGGTGGTGTATACTTGTAATTCCAGCACTAGGCAGGCTGAAGCTGGAGGATTGCTGCAAGCTCGAGGCCAGCCTGGGCTACACAACAAGACTTTGACTCAAAAAACAAACTAACAAAAAAAACGTGAAGAGACACCCAGTTCTCTACCAAGTAAAATCTTATAAAGCCAAAAAGTCCAGTACTGTGGACACTTTATATATGTATATATAAAAATAATGAAGACAACAAGAAATTGAGAGGTGGGTTATGTGGAGAAGTTGGAGAAGGGAGCAGGAAGGATAGAAATGATATAAATACAGTACTCGTATGAAATTCTCAAAAAATTATGTTTCTTAAAAAAGAATTGGTTACCAAGGGGAGGAAATATTATAAGAGCTGAGGTAGGGGAGGACTGGAATGAAACAGTCTTCTGGACATGACAAGATGGCTGTACTTATGAACTCACAATAGCTGTGGTTGCCTGCACAAGACCTGTACCAGATCAAAGCAGTCAACATTCTGGGATGGGGAAGGGAAAGACTCATAAGGCCCTACCCCTAACCGTGGATCTGCTGACAGGTGATGGCTTCTTGGGAGGGCTGGGGAGGAGATAGGTTTTTTTTTAAGGGTGTGGCCGCAAGAGTAAGTCCACCAAACTGCAGTGGATGGTGACCACACTGAGGAGTTTGTGGTCAGCACAAATTGAAGTGGGTTATTTAAAAAAGGACAGGAAGTTGGAAGGAAGCGGAAGTGGGGAGGTGGGGACTGGATCTGGAAGGAGTTAGGGGAAGAGTAGGGGTGAATATGATCAAAATATATTGTATGAAATTATCAAATAAAAATATTATATCAAAAAAGCCAGTATAGTGGCACACACTTTTAAACATCACTTGGAAGGCAAAGAGGCAAGTGGATCTCTGTGAGTTAAGGACTAGTCTGGTATACATAGTGGGTTCTAGACCAGCTGTGGCTACAGGGAGACTCTTTCTAAAAAACAAAACATATATGCCATACACAACACAGTTCCATATGTATGTATGTATGTATGTATGTATGTATGTATATGTATATGTATATCTTATGCACCAGACTATAAAAGGCTGATTACCAAAGGTGATGCATGCTCTAATTTTAATTTTCTATAGTTGACACCACTGCTTCACCCATGGACACTAAAAACTACTTCATTTTTTCTGGGAGTTCATGAATTCATGGGAAAAGCACAGAGGTATCATTAGAACACTGATCCCAGTATCACAACATTTTCCTATATCAAATCAGTTATTTCTGGTTATAGTTTTTTTAATGTGTGTGCTGATATGTACACATGTAGAGACTGGAGGACAACTCCGGTCTCATCCCCAGGAACATCACCTACCTCCTTTCAGACAAGGGCTCTCATTGACCTGCAGCTCACCAATTAGGCTACATTAGCTGGTCATCCAGGTATAAAGATCTGTCTCCACCTCACATGGCACCACACCTAGTATTTTAGTGGGTCCTGGGAATCAAATTCAGACCCTCATGCTTTCAAGACAAGCACTTTATCGATTGAGCCATCCCCTCATCCCTCAAACTGTATTTCTGTGATCAAAACTTAACATCAGAGACTAGGGATGTAGCTTAATGGCAGAATGCTACATACATTGCCTAGCACACATGAGGTCCTGGTTCAATCCCAATATCAAAAAATAACAATAAGAGGCTAGAGAGATGCCTCCGTTAAGAACACTGACTGTTCTTGCAGAAGACCCGAGTTCAAATCCCAGCACCCACATGGCAGCTAACAACTGTCTGTAACTCCAGTTCCAGGGGATCTGACAGTCTCTTCTGTCCTTTGCGGGCATTGCACGACACAGGTGCACTTACCTACAGCAGGCAATACATGCATACACAAAAAATTTAAAAAATAAATAAATAAAATTTTAAAAAATAACAATAATTATGAGTACATTATCACTATACATGGAACCTCCTTCACAGATCAAGTAGAGAAAATTACAATGCCCCAATGGCAGAGGGTACTGATTTCAAAGGGCATGTTAGCCTTCTTTTTCTAAATTCAAAAGATAAACCACTTGTCATTTGGTTGTTAGCCTTAGCCTTTAATGTCTGCGTCACCTCTCCAGGCCAGGATAAACCACTAATATTTTGCAATGACCTTCAGGGTAATTCAGGATTTCTCTAAAAGGAAAAAAGTGGGAATTTTCTTTAGTATAAATAAGCAACTGAGATTAATGTCAAATTCAAAGTAGATTATTCTGATTTCAAATTTGAAATAAAGAAGTATTCTTTTTAAATGTCTTTAGAAGAAATTAGGGAGTCGGGGTGGACATGACCAAGACACATTGCATGAGTATATGAGGTTCTTTTTTAAAAATGCCTTTAGGGCCAGCGAGTTGGCTCAGTGGGTAAAGACACATGCCACCAAGTCTGAAAACCCAAGTTCAACACTGAGACCCACATGGTGGAAGGAGAGAACTGACTCTTGCAAGTTGTCCTTTGACCTCCACTGTGCACTGTGGCACATAAGCATACACAGAGTGGGCACACACAAACAAATACATGTAAAAATGATGTTGTTATATAAAGGAAAAAACTATATCCAAACCATTATTTGACATTCTAGTTGTACCCCAACTCCCATCGTAGCCACTTCAAAGGTGATAAAGAATCCACAAGAAAAGATACCCTGATAAATCCATGTATTGCCATCCTGAAAGTAATGGTGACAAGGGCTGGAGACTCAGAGCTTAGGAGCACTGCTGCTCTTCCAGAGGAACCCGGTTTGGTTCTGAGCACCCACATCAGATGGTTTACAAGAGCCTGTAACTCCAGCCCCAGGAAATGCAACACCCTCTCCTGGCCTCTGAGAGCACTGCATGCATGTGTGCACACACATAAACATTAAATAAATAAATCTTTTTTAAAAAGTAAAGACAGCCGGGCGTGGTGGTGCTCGCCTTTGATCTCAGCACTTGGGAGGCAGAGGCAGGCAGATCTTTGTGAGTTCGAGGCCAGCCTGGTCTACATAGTGAATTCCAGGACAGTTG
>NW_008344488.1:2000219-2012269 GCF_000622305.1 Nannospalax galili | reverse complement strand
AATAAATAGTAAAGACAGCAGAGGAAATTAGAGCACAAAAAAGAAAAGCAGTAGTGAACTGGCTGATGAGTTTTCCTTCTCTTCTTCTCAACAAATTCAAGTTACTGGACCAATAATACTTGATCTCACAAATTTGAATTCTCTATTAATTAAAAAAAAAAGTAGCATTTTAAATCAGTGAAGACAATTATTCAATAAAAAAATGTGGAGACAATTTAACTTTCCTACTTCCTATACCAAACAACAGATGACATTTGAGGCATAGAAAATAAAGCCCTAAAATACAACAAAAATATCAGAGAGGATTGATTTTCAATCTTTGGGTGAAGAAGGCCTCCTAAATATGCTAGGACCTGAAAACTTATAGTAAAAGATCAGTAAGAAATAAACAAATAAAATACTGGTGACTTAGAAAACAAACTCTTCCCTGAATAAACCTCCCAAGGAGATTCATAAATCTTCAAGAAAAAAAGCACCCCACCCAAAAACAGTAGATAAGCAATATAAATAAGACACTCATATTAAGTTACTAATGTTGAAAAAATGTTCAACAAAATATGAACAGCGATTTTTAAGAGATTGTTTTCCACAAGACTACACCATGCATACTCTTCATCCATAAACACACCACACCTCCTCCTCCTGTTTCCTACCTTAACACTCAATGGAAAGCGTGTGTTGTGCATGTGTGTACAAGAAAAAAATAAGTCTGCTAACTATCGCAGTGTTTATACAGGAGAATTTCTTGTTACTTAAAACTGGATGTCAGCTGCAGGCCAGCCACACCACCTCTCTAAGAGACCATCAAGAGAAATTTCTCCCTTACTTCAGCATCTGGAGTACATACTGAATCTGTCAGATACAATGTGATCTTACCCTTTTGTACTTCTGTGCTTTAGAAAAATTTCTTTCCTCATACTAAAAATGAACAGTAATCTTTGGGGAATCAATTGACTCACTCAGTTAACTTCTATAAAGCTAAAACTTTTGCTTAAGGAAATGATTACATTAAAATGGAAATAAATTAACAGGAAATCTCTCTCATATTCCTATAAATACGTGGAAATTTGTTTCCAGAGTTCACAAACTGTATTTTTGATGGGGGGAGGAGGGTGACAAACATACAGACGTCTATCTCTCAAAACAGATTTCATGATACAGACTTCCAAAATCAATACATAAGAAAAGGACAAAAATTACTGAGCAAATTATTTCAATTACTCATATCACACAAAGATAGAACTGTGACTATAGATAGCCAGTACATGGTACTGGAATAATAAAGTATGTGCAATTAATTTTATGTTGACATAATTTTTTAAAAGTTGAAATATTAATAGTACAATTAATAGAGCCTGTTTACTGTGTAAACATTTGAATGGGAATTTGTTTTTAAAGTTTACTATAAAATTTTTCTTCCAATTAACTTTATTTAAAATTTTTTTTTTGTCTTTTTGAGACAGGGTCTCCCTGAAGCCCCAGCTGTCCTGGAACTCACTATGTAGACCAGGCTGGCCTTGAACTCACAGAGATCCACCTGCCTCTGCCTCCCGAGTGCTGGGATTAAAGGCGTGGGCCACCACGCCTGCTCCTTCCAATTAATTTTTTTAGTTGAATGATTTTTTTCCAACATTTCCATTCTTCCAACTACTTCAGTTTCAGAGCAACAAGCAAACCAAGTGAGATTCCAAAAGAGTACCTCTTTTCAATCAACTATTAAAAGTTCCATCCTAAATTCCCCCAACGGGTGGCATCATGGATGAAATCTAATTTCCCTCTGTGTGATGCATATCCGGCTGCTCCAATACAGGCTCTCCACTTACAATCTGTCAATGTGACACCCCACCTCTCAAAAGCACTGGTTACAATGAAAAGAAACTAGAAAAAAAAAAAAGCAAGTAATAGAGAAGCCACAAAATATGTAAAGAACACAGTTTTCAAAGTTTTCATTTTGAATAATTAAAATATAAAGAACACCTAAAAATAATAAGTTTACAAGTTCACAGTGTGAGGAAAAAAGGGCACCAAAGAGTTTATCAAAATCCAGGTATACTTGTAATTCTTTGAGGCTGACTTGATCACTGATCCTGAACTACACAGTTGGCCTGATGTGGTGGCGCATGCCTTTAATGCCAGCAGTTGGGAGGCAGAGGCAGGTGGATCTCTTTGAATTTGAGGCCAGAGTGGTCTACATAGCAAGTTCCAAGTAGCTGGGGCTTCAGGGAGACCCTGTCTCAAAAAGACAAAAAAAAAAAAAAAAAAAAAAAAAAAATACAAAAGTTGGACTAAATTACCTTCATTTCTTTTAAGTGTTTTATCTCCTACCATCTTAAGGCACACTGTTTACCATGAATTTAAACTAACCAACCAGCAAGTTTTTTTTAAATGCTTTTTTAAAATATTTTATTTACCATCTTTATTTTATGTGTATGCATGTATTGCCTGCATGTAGTTATGTGCAGCCGTGTAGTGCAATGTCCATGGAGGACAGAAGAGGCTGTCTGATCCCCTGGAACTGGAGGTACTGAGAGTTGTTAGGTGCTATGTGGGTGCTGGGATTCGAACCCTGGTCTTCTGCAAGAACGGCCAGTGTTCTTCACTGCTGAGCCATCTCTCCAGCTCCCCAACTAGCAGGTTTTACAATTGGGATTTCTCTAAAATAGTTACAGCAAACTATATAAACTGGATTATGAAGGAAATTTTATGAGTCAATTTAAGAAAAGAACATAAAAGGCATATTTCAATTCATCTCTAGCATGTTGGGTTCTATTTGGGGAAGCAGAGCTAATAAAAAGAGGGTAAATAAGTATTATTTATTCTTCTTTAGTCCCAATCCTACCAAGACAGAAGTCTTTTTTGGTTGCAAACCTTAACATATTAGGCATAAGTCCTTTCTAGAAGATTTGACAGTTTTAAATCAATGATAACTCAAAACAACTACAGGCTTCAAAATACATCTAAGAATCAAGTTCTCTAATGGAGTCAAAATATTAAGAATTGGAAGAGATTTGCTCACTCCAACCCCATCTTTTTACAGATGAGTAAATCATAGCCCAGCACAGGTTAAAATGAATGCACAGGTGGAACTGGTAGTTCAGACCTATAATCCCAGCAGGGGCAGGACAGGAGGATCTCAAGTTCAAAGCCAGACTAGAGTACATAGCAAGGCCTGTCTCAAAAAAAAAAAACCCAAGGGCCAATGGTACAGAGCTCTTGCCCAATATGCACAAAGGACTTAGATTCCATTGTCAACACCAGGAAGAAACAATAAATGCCCAAAGTCATATCAAGTTTCCCAACTCTCAGAACAGACTAGTTTCTTTAAAATCTAATTCTATTTTCTCTCAAGGAAACTATAAGACAAGATAAAGAGGGAAATTTTTCAAAAAAAAAAATTGTATTTGAGAAGAAAACTTTATTTCACCCAGTCCTGTCCCCCCAAAGCACACATAGTGCATCACCCAAAGTCAAGAACGACAAGCTGTAGAAGCCTCAACACTAAAGCACCAGTGTACATGATGGGAAGAAAGAAAACACTCCTGAGGAATGCACAGCTCATAAAAAGTCAACACCTGATTGATTCTGTGTATAAAAGTTCAATCTCTAAGCCAAGTTTCAGGATTAAAATGAATGTAAAACCCAGATAATTATTAAATATATAATAAAAACAAGAACAGATCATGCTTACTTTTGCTATATTTAAAAACATGCCTGCTACTTGAAAAGAAAATCCAACTGTTGGAACCTATTATTAACTGAGGCTGAAATACAAAAAGCTTCACTCTCCAACTGTTCTTCACCAAACACACGAATCAGAAGAACAGAGACAAACAGAAATCTCTTCCTGCTTAGAAAGAATGAGGAAAACTTAAGGGGGAGGGACACACTAATTCAAACACCTTAAACTTTAAATTTCAAAATAAAATTTTCACGATCATTGAAATGATTCAAAACTAAATTATTTAAAATTACCTTCCATTAATGAAGGTAATTCATGTAACTAGAAATAAGACTAATTTACTTTTAGTTAAGTTTCATTTGTAAAAGTTTACTCCAAAAATTCGGGGGTTTTTTTTGTTTGTTTTTGCAAAATGAAATACTGTTATTTTCAAACTCAAAATATGTACTACAATACGCATAAAGCATTTTGCCCAGTTTTTAATGGAACATTACAACCACAGATGCCAACAGACACCTCATTTAGTAAGAATTTATCATTAAATATGATTTGTAATGAATAAAAGCAATATCTAATATAAAAATACAACAAACAGGGAAGAAACATTTCAATACAAACATGGCACTATGGGACAGTTATGCTTTATTTCATTTAACTTACTAAAAAGTGTTCCAGGGCAATTCATGATAACATTAAAACCTATGAAATTTAAATAAAATTTCATTAATCAGAAACTGTTCTTATGCATGATAAAACTACAGTATCATATAACTTGACCTCACAGCTAACCAAATACCCTAATGTCTTTACCCGAAGTACCATTAAAATCCATTCTTTCCAGATCCTTGAGTATTCACCTTAACAAAATTTTCTAAATCCTAGAGTTGAAGTTTCATGTAAATCTTAAACACGGTCCTCAGACAATCTCAGATTATAAATACCTAATACATTTTAGAATCCACAGGGCAAATTTTTTTTTTTAACTATACCATCTTTAGAAAGCCAAATGTAAGTATGCAAAAAAGGGTCTTCCCTAGAAGCACAGTGACATTAGGCTAAATTCAAAACTCTCATTACCAGTGTTCCACCAGATGTATGGGATTAAAGGGGTAGAGTGGGTTTTAGAAGGTGGGATTTTAGGAGGTGAGGGGCTTTATTTTTCCATACTGTTTCAGACATTTTGATAAGCTCTTTCTTTTTTTTCAAAATGTCAGGTGTCTTTAAAGAAATAGTTTTTCTATTAAGTGAGCTTCAGAATCTCTCCGCTTTGAAAGTACAGTTAAACACTTCTGTCCAGATAGACTGAACTGTGTTAAACCCTGGCACATAACAAAAATCATTAAATCTAAGATGCCTCATTTGACAAATGTCTCATTAAATTTATCTCAAAGTTAAGGTAAAAGATGCCTTTGCAAGAGGGGAACTTTTAACTCTAAGAAAACTTTGAAAGAATTGCTCTCTCAAAATCCACAGAGCTCAATCATGTGAAATAGAAGATATTAATAGTATGTGGCACATCTGAAATCTCCTGCCATGGGAGAAATGCCTCTGTGTATATGTGTGTTTAACATATCCCTGGGGACCCAAACAGGCTGGAAGGCGAAAGAATCAGGTCACACACCACCAGCTACTTAACAAAATTACAAAAATCCAATTCAACAAATGTTAAGCAAAAATGCCAAGTTTTTTATGTGAGGCTTGAATATTACTTGATGTTAGGGACTGTTACCTTCCTAATACATCAAAAGCTAAATACAGTTTTCTAAAAACAAAGACAATGAGAAATAACAAACACATCTTACACTACAAACAATCATTTCTGGATTTCTAATCACTAAAGGCAGTCAATTTGACAATTAGTTTTGTTTTTATGGGGGTGGTATGGATTGAACCCAGGGCTCCATACATGCTAAGCCTGCACTCTACCACTGACCAGGAAGTCCCAGCCCCAACTGATAATCTTATTTCAGGAAAAAAAAAATAAAACATAACATGAAACTTTACACAAACTTATTTACACCCATCTCTTCTCTACAATCATTTTAATACAAAAAAAACACCACCATTTTAGGAATTAGTATGATGAAATTCAGGAAAAATTTACTCTTTTTAAATGTATTTATTCTTATTTGTATGAGTGTTTTGCCTGCATGTATATGCACCATGTGCATGCCTAGTGCTTTCGGAAGCCAGAAGAGGGCATCAGATCCCCTGAAACTAGAGTTGCAAATGGTTATGAGCCTCCATGTAGGTGCTAGGAACCAAATCCATCCTCTGCAAGAGCAGCCAGTACTTTTAACCACTGGACCATCTCTCTAGCCTGCTAACTCTTACATAATCTAAGAATTATAAAAATGGTACAAGAGGGGCTGGAGAGATGACTCAGCAGTTAAATGCACTGACTGCTCTGGCAGAGGACCCAGGTTTGATTCCCAGCACCCACATGGCGGCTACGAATCATCCTTAACTCCAGTTCCAGGGGAATCCGAAGCTCTCTTCTGACCTCTGTGGCATTGCATGACACGGGCACTGTTGGGGCTGGAGAGATGGCTCAATAGTTAAGAGCACTAGCCAGCTGCTCTTGCAGAGGACCTGGGTTCAGTTCCCAACTCCCACATGACAGCTAACAGTCATCTGTAACTCCAGTTCCAGGGTATCTGATACCCTCTTCTGACCTCCATGGGCATTTCAGGACACAGGTGTTTTTATATGCATGCAGGACAATACACTCATACACATAAAATAAAAATAATAAAATAAACAAATAATAAAAATAATAAAATATTTTTTAATGGTTCAAGAAAATACCAATAAGGCACTACTTACCATTAAAGTACAGATAATTCTGTTTTCAAGAAAAGAGAAGATCTTTAGTGATGGGCATTTTCCTTTATTAAAACTCATATTTTCAAAGAACAGAGCGATCACAGCCCATTCCCAAGTTATCACCAACTTTTCAGGTAATGGGTAAATTCCCTACTTTTCAATGAAGATTTAACAACTGAGACATCCTCGAATAAAAAAAAAATTATGCAAACTTTATCTCTTTTCAACTTTCAGTATCACTATTTGTAACCAGAATATTTAGAATACATTCATACTTTCTGTGCTGTGTTTATTGTCTTTATGTTTTTAAAGGCCATGTGATAAAAACAGAATCATCCATACTTTACAAGGAACACCACACAAGATTAGAAGCTAATAGCACCTCATCACCAATCAACATAGCATGTTTTCTGAAAGCTTTTAGTTGAAAATTAAAGTGTAAATGAAATTCAGCATCGATTCATAGAAAGTGATATGAATTGCAAAATAGAGTATTCTTGTTCTCTATGCTCAAATCTGCCAAGGGCTGAAAAACCACAGCAAGAAGCAAATCTATGTACCAGCTCCCCCATCTAAAAAAAGGTCTGACACCAGAGATCCTCCACAAATCATGTTTTTCGAAAGTACAAATGAGATAATTTATGTGAAATCTCCTTAATATTTTTTAAGACAATAAAGTCTAATGTATGGTTTTTAAGATATCATGTACTTTATGTCAAAAATAACATAAACATAAGAAAATGTTAAATAGGGCTGGAGAGATGATTCAGTGGATAAGAGCACTGGCTGCTCTTGCAAAGGACCTGGGTTTAATTCCCTGCACCCACATGGCAGCTAACAACCATCTGTAAGTCTAGTTCCAGGAGAATCCCTCTTCTGACTTCCAAGGGCACTGCATGTCACGGGTGCACTTATACACATGCAGGCAATACACTCGTACACATAAAATAAAAATAAATAAAAATATTTTAAAAATAAAATGTTAAGTATAAAAATAAATAAATTTAAACCCTTAGTAGATAAAAGCACTGGAATCACATGTTCAAATGATGTTACTCAATACTGCTGTAATTATAGTAATAAGAATCTGCTTCTCAATATGCCACTTAACACTAAACCACCCCTTCTTGGTTTCCATAGGAAACCATGTAAGGATTGATCATTCCCAGAGAGAAAAAGAATAGAAATATGAAAAGGGTGAGTAGATTGTCTAACAAGCCATCTAAGGAGTCACACAAAAACATCTTCCAGGCTTGAGTGCTGTGTGTGTTCTCCATTCTTTCAACACCCTTTCTCCTTGCTAGTTTGAACTAACTACAGTTAAAAGGCAATAGGAAAAAAAAATTTAAGAGTTTAATACAGCCCTTGCTCAATGACAGTTCCCAAGGAGCCCAGAATACAAGCTCAATAGTGTTTGGGTGCCCATGACTTATGTCACAAAACTGAATTCTTGAATGTTTTTTAACTTAAAGTTATTCTTCAGGTGAAATTTAAGGCATCTGATTTGTAAAAGGAAATTAAACATTAGCATATTTAAGTCATATTAGGTAAAGTCATTTTAAATTTGCTCATATTTTAAAACAGCTCAAAGAATGGCCCTGAGACAGGTGCAATGTAATTACATAGTACCTTTCACCCAACACCTATTTCATTAAAAACTTTCATTTAACTTTACCCAGATAAATATTTAACCATTCAAAGCAACTGCAAATAGCTTTCAAAGCCTGCAAACAACCGGAGAGAGATTATAAATACTGAAAATTAACTGAAAGGTGACCCTCAAGACAACGAAAGTTTTCTTCTAGACGAGGGCTTCTTGGAAATAACACAGCTGAGAAGGTAACAAGCTCAACTTAAATACAGCAAAGTATGCAAAAGGCCCAGCAGCAACTTCCTAGAAATCCTCACCTCCCCCTACCTCCACCAAAAAAGATATGCAACAATAACTTCTACAAGTCGTATATAAAATTATCAAAACAAATAAAATGCAATATTTTCCAACACCCTCTCAAAGGAAGTCCTCTAAAACAAATCTGAATTATCCTCTTCCTAAAGAGTGCTAAAAATCACTGCCTTTGGCTGTCCTATATTCCACTGCAACACAGAGGTAATTTCTAGGAATGTTCTGAGCCTGGCTAGAGCAAGCCTTTAACATGTGAAGTCCTGACAGTGTTCAGATATGTGGAATCACCTTTACAACAGTGCCCTCTTGTTAGCCTATACAACCTTGTGAAAGTTGAAATAGACACTATAGCTAAATTTTGTTCTATGACAAGTATCAGCAGAGATGTCTGATACAAAATAAGCAATCAGACATCTTTGTAACATTCAGGCATCTTCCTCCAATGCATGTACATGGTCTTCATGGTCAACAATATGTTGGATAACTATGTGTGTCATCCTCATTTTATTAGTTACTTTTACGAGCATATACACAGAGGCATGTATCTATGCTGTGCATAGAGAAATAAAGCAGTAAGTTCAGAAGGAGGTAACAATTACTACTTTTTCATAAATAATAAAACAAAAAAAGATTTAATAAGAAGATTTAAATAACCAAACCAGAAATTTAAATTTAACCAGAAAGCAGACTTTTCATTTTTAAATTGAAGTAAACTAGAAAGGAAAAAAATGCTTACAGTCCACTCTGAGTATTTCAAGCATGAATGAAAAGACAAAGAGAATCAAAGATTTAAATTTCATGACTGTGACACCCAAAACCTTTCCCACGGACATTTATCAGGATCAACATCATGAACAAAAGAAGCGTTGAAGAGTTCTCCCATGTAAAAATCATGTTCAAATATTATTTATTGCATATACCTTGTTTTATCAATATTGCCCTCCATGTGTTTAAAGATCATCAGTCACATCTTAAAATATTTTCTAAGTGTGATCACCATTAACGCCTTTGTAAATAATATTTTACAAGTTACATGAATCAGAGCAGAAAGCTGCTCTCCTACATTTAAAAAATCATTTCTCTGGACCAAAATCTTTAAAAAGCATATCATCTAGTTAAGACACTATCTCCACGCAAATGTTATTATATTACAATTTGGTTTTCTTTATAAGGTGAATATTCATCAAAAATTCCACTTCAGAGTGTCAGAAAAACTTCAAACTAGAGGAACAGCTGATCCACTGATGCTGTTTGCAAATTTCAGTGTGGGTGTTAAAGATTGCTTCATTCAGATAAACTGCCACTAGAACACAAGTGAGGCTAAAAAACCCATGAACTGTGAAAGAACAGCTTTGGAGTGATGGAGTAGTTGGGATCACTTTTCCAACAGCACCTAAAACACAAAGGAAAACTTTACCTCTCCTGACTTAATTCTCCTGTGCTAACTTTATTTTAAACAAAAGTTCTTAGCAGTGAGAGCTCTTCAAGCCAGAGGAGAGAAAGGATGCAAGCAGCTTACAAAGCTCAAGCACAATAACCAGGACCCAGGGCTCCCTAATTTCGCACCAGCCAAGTCTCCAGCCAAAAAAAGAAACACCGCTCCCACCCCCACACACGAACTTAATCAGGTCTAAGAAAACTGGGGAATGGTTTAGATCACACCTGAAGAGCCAATCAGCACCGAAAGTCTTACTAAGGACTGCTATCGCAGTTCTGACGATAAAGGCTGGAAGAAAGAACCGCGCCAACTCATTTTTTTAGTGCAAGATTCAAACTTTCAGAGAACACCGAAATAAAGCAAAAAATAAGAAATAAACGCTGGAGGTCAGCAGCACTAAACAAAAGGACCATGCATCTCAGGTGTCCAGGAGGACGAAGTGGTAAACAAGCACCACCACAGTGGAGCAAACAAGGGCGCCGCTTGACAAGCAACACCAAAGCCCGAGGCCCACCCTGCCCTTCCAGTCTGGGAAAGGTAAATGGCGCAGGGCCGCCAAAGGCTCCTGGAGCCTTTCCAGGGCTCAGTTTCCTCGATCGATATTCAGGCGAGGAAATAGGTGGTAGGGGCTGCTTTACCTGAAATCCCAAACTGCCCCAAAACCAACAAGGCAGAGACCCGAAGAAAGACCCTCCAGTGTTAAGTGCTGCTGACTTTCAGGTGTGTTTCCAGTACTGGTGACTGCCGCCAGTTCACCTGCCTCCCCAAGCTGAGCCTGGACAGTTGAGCAAAACAGGATTTGGAGCCTGCCCTGTGTAGTTCCGCACTCAGACCGGCATGGGAAAGAGCGAGAAGGAGCTATAAGACAAAGGCTGAGCAAGCGGGGCCCTCGGGGCCCTGAGCTGGGCAATTTGAATCAGCCAGTCCCCGGCAGCGCTGGAAGGTAGGAGCGCGCGCAGGCCACTTCCTTACCTGCATAGAAGCGGATGAGGCAGCCGATCTCCGAGTCCATGCCTTCCTCCTGCACACGCCACAGCTCCCCGAACCCCAGCTGGAAGAGGTAGTCATTTTGGATCTGCAAGGGCTTCTCGTCCGCCTCCAGGCGCCGGGTGGTCTCTCCGTGGAGCTGCACATACAGGGTGGGCGGCGAAGGCGCCTTCTGCGAGCTCTCCCGGATCCTCCCTGGGGCGGACAGGGGACCGTCTGGAGCCACCGCCACCGCCTTGTCCTCTCGGGGTCCGTCCACGCCCCTCGGGACTTTCTGCTGCGGTGGAGGCGAGGAGGCCGTCGGGGAAGGTGCTGTAGGCTGCGTGGAGCGGCCGGAGCTTCGGGGCGGGCCCGGAGACGCTGCGGACACCGGGGCCGGGTCAGCCTCCAGCTCTTCGGACGACGACGAGCTGCCGCCGCTGCTGTAGGGGTCCAGCCGGTCGGACACGCTCTCTGCGCTCGGGCTCAGGCTGAAACTCTCGGTGTCGGAGGCTGGGCCGGGGGGCGCGCCGTCGAGGCGCCGCGGGGCGCGGGCCGGGGAGTCCGGGCGGCCCACGAACGGCCCTCCTAGGCTGGAGTCCGAAGGCACCCGGCTGGCGCGAGTGGCGCAGCGCACCCAGTCGCCCGCGGGCAGTGGCAAGTCAGTAGGAGGCGCCCGAGGTGGACCCCCGACGGCACCCGGCGTGCTGCTGGAGAGCGGCGGCTCCACTTCCCGCCCAGGCCCGGGGTCGGCCGTCGGATCGCCAGCTGTAGGGGCGACAGGGGCCGAGTGAGGCGGCCCCTGGCCCAGCACCTTCACTACCCCGCCGCCTTTGTGGCCCAGCTGCAGAAGACGGGCGGCCACCTCCGCGGCCGTGGTGTCCAGCGTGCAAAGCACCGGGCGCAGGTAGGAAGACGCCATGTGGCGGTCAAAGACGTGCACACAGCCCCGCTGCAGCTGGTGCCTTACCCAGTCCCGGTCCGACGGCTGCAGCTGCAGCATCTGCCGGTGCTTCAAGAGCAGCGTCTTCCTGTCCAGGCTCCGGGTGCACAGCGACGCCGCGGCCGAACAGGAGGCGGGCAGGCCAACTGCGCCTAGAGAGTGAGAGGCGGCAGCGGCCGAGGACGACGAAGAGGACGACGAGGAGGCGGCGGTGGCCGCAGACAGATTCCTCTTCAGCCGCCCTCTCCTCAGCAGGAGCGAGTTGGCGCCGCCGCCAGCCCCGGGCACTGGAGCG